>NW_022884571.1:1307500-1404530 GCF_011952205.1 Bombus bifarius | reverse complement strand
GTTATATGGTATAACGAAATGACGTTTTACGTTATATGGTATTACGTTATAACGTATTACGTTATATGGTATAACGTTATCACGTATTACGTTATATGGCATTACGTTATAACGTATTACGTTATATGGTATAACGAAATGACGTTTTACGTTATATGGTATAACGTTATAACGTATTACGTTATATGGTATAACGAAATGACGTTTTACGTTATATGGTATTACGTTATAACGTATTACGTTATACGGTATTACGTTATAACGTATTACGTTATATGGTATAACGTCATAACGTATTACGTTATATGGTATTACGTTATAACGTATTACGTTATATGGTATAACGTTATAACGTATTACGTTATATGGTATAACGTTATCACGTATTACGTTATCACGTATTACGTTATATGGTATAACGTTATAACGTATTACGTTATATGGTATAACGCTTTAACGTATTACGTTATATGGTATAACGTTATCACGTATTACGTTATATGGTATAACGTAATAACGTATTACGTTATATGGTATTACGTTATAACGTATTACGTTATATGGTATAACGTTATAACGTATTACGTTATATGGTATAACGTTATACCGTATTACGTTATATGTTATAACGTTATAACGTATTACGTTATATGGTATAACGAAATGACCTTTTAACGCTATATGGTATACCGTTATAACGTATTGCGTTATATGGTATAACGTTATAACGTACTACGTTTTATGGTATTACGTTATATCGTAATACGTTATATAACATAACGTTATATGGTATAACGTTATAACTTCATAACAAATGTTTGTTCTAATTCTGATTGGGTATTGTCAGAATTGTCGTTGAGATTTCGAATACTCGAAGTTACAATCGTTCGCGATACGTTTTCTCTCTTTTTAATTACACGATTTTAATTTAATTGATTTTTTTAATAATTTGCAAATTGACAAATATATACACGTTGATTGACAAAACTGACAAGAGCTTTTTTTTTTTTTTTGTACGTGGGGAAATCCTCATGGACACTCCGCTGCTGCAATAATCGCGTAACAGCAGTGTAGTGTCGGACTCGTACCGACTAAAAGTCCACGATGACCATCTTATGCGTGTGACAGGGGTGCTCCAGGAACCTCTTATGAATTAACTTCAGTTGCACCCCCTTCTCGCGTTCTCTTGTTCGAGCCGGCTATTGAGTAGGCCTTAGGGGGAGGTCGTTGCCTCTAGCGCTGTCACTTCTTCTGGTCGTAGTCCGTTGTGGTGGTGGCGGGGCGGCTCTGGGTCGTCTGACTGCCATCCTTCTCCATCGTCTTATCCTGCAGGGGTGGGAGTTTTTCTTTCTCTCCCTTTCAGCTCGCTCCTTCGCGAGCATAACTCGCTCGCAGAAGAGGCGGGCGGCCTCGTATTCCTGTGCCCCTCTCATTATCGCTTCCACGATAGCTGAGGGGGTCAGTATTTCGCCTATGGCGTGTCGCAGAGTGTAGCGGGGCAGCTTTCACGTCGGACAGAGCTCCAGCGTGTGCTGCGCTGTGTCCCTGCCCTCTCCGCAGTGGTGACAAATGTCTGTCGTCTCCCGTCCGATTTTTCTCAGGTGAACGGGAGGCCGCGGCGGCTTCTCCATGTCTCCCGGTTTGGGAGGACCACCTCCGCGCCTCGATGTTTACCTCCCTCGTTGATCAGCTGGGAGCACCACGGGTCCCACGTGTCTTCCTCGGCAGGTCCTAGGTCGTTTGGAGCCGCCTGCTAGATCAAATCTTCTCCCGGATCCCATACTCTCCAGCGGGCGTATCTCCTTTTGAGCGCTATTGCCCGAAGCTCCCACGGGGAGGACGCGGCTGGAGCGGTCGCCGAAGCGTAGGACACCGTCCGGTATCCCCTAATGATTCTGATGGCGGTTACCCTGTGCACCCTCCTGAGGAGCAGGATGCTGCGACGACTCACCATCAGATCGTCCGCCCATATCGGGGCCCCGTACATCACTCGGGCCCGAACGACGCCCTCGTATAATCGACGCACCACAACTCCCGCCCCGCCGATGTTCGGCAGCAGGCCGCACAAGGCATTGGCAGCCGCCGACACCTTGGGAATCAGGGAGTCGAAGTGCGACTCGAACGTCCACTGGCTGTCGATGACGACACCCAGGTATTTCATCTGCTTCATAGATAGAACCTACGTTGAAGTTTCTACGGAGAAAGACTCTGTTTTCAAATTACTCGATATTAACAATAAAGCGCGATGACAAAATTACAATTCATTTTTAAGTCGTTTATCTTCGTAGTTAAAATTATTACTTTTTCCTTTTCAAAATTACGTAAAAATATTCGAAGAATAAATCCATGAAAGGGACATTTAGAATATTCGTAGAATTCATGAATTTTTAGTCTTCTTAAAAAGTTTACCGTTTATAGGATGGACACAAGTATAAATTCAGTTACAGAAAACCGTTGATTTATAAACCGTTTGCATTACAGTTGTTCTTATTCTCATAATAATCTCGTACTAAATTCTTATTTTCGTGCTGCCGGCTTAATGTCACCTCTCGGTCGAATATTATTTGTTATTTTGATATACATGTTAAGGAAATTCGAGGATTTGGGAATACAAATAATTGACTATATTTCTCACTCAACAGTTATACATCTATATTACACTCTGAAGAACGTCTTGCACGCACGCTTGTCGCCAACCGACTATCCTAGATTCTTCTAACATCTGGCAACAGTCTTTTGTCTCCACTAAGACCTTAACGCCCTCTAACCCTTACACACACACTCTCATGTACAGTGTAAATGTATCACTTCCCTAACAATACAGCGTAATCTCGATTATACATTGCGTACATACATCATCCGAACGTTCTGTCATCAGAATATTGTATAATTCTCTATAGTGTATTTCATATACGTATATACGTATATACCTATATACATGTTTAATACACGTAGTATTTATTTCCCCCTATCAAAATTGTCGACGACAACAATTGTCGAAATAAAATCTCGTCTCAACATTTCAGTACTGTATTTACATTCGAAACGTTTCAAACAATAATGACGTCAAGACGAACACCGGTACATTTGACAATTGTCGATAAATACAGAATCACTGCGATGAGAGATAAAGGCAAAATTCGACAAACCGTAATGGAAAAGTACGGTATTGCGAAATCCACATTGATCAATATATGTATAAAAAGCGAAGTGATTTCAAATCAATGCGGGATCCTCATGGGTTTCACACGGAAACGTTCGGATATAGAGAGAGCTATTTACCACTGGTACTTACGATGTAAGGAAAGAAAGGTAAAAATGACAGGAGTAGACATACAGAATGAAGCTCTAGAAATTAATCATAAATTAAACGGACATCCTAGTTTTAAAGCCAGTTGCACTTGGTTGCGAAACTTTAAAGAACGTTACCGTATTACTACTAAGGATATAAGGGAAAATTTTCAACCCACAATTCCATTCATTGTAGGGAAAGACTTTAAAGCTGATTTTAACAGATTACTGGAAGAAGGTGGGTTCACATTGAAGAACGTTTACAATGTCGCTTACACAATAGTAATGTGGAAAGCAGTATCAGAAGAAACTTGTATTTTGAACCATGCGGAATCGACAGGAAGCATAAAAATGTGCGATGGTTACTTGTTTGCTTGTACCATTTGGTTTGAAGTACAGAAAAAGCTGTTGTTCTATAATTCAAACACGTTTATCATTATTAGTTCCAATAATCAAGATTCTACTATGTATGGAAGACAAGGAAAGGCGCGCAATGTTATTCTTGTATTTACGTTCTCTTTGAACTTTATACTTTGAATTTGGCAAATTAGAGTTAAAGTAATTGTTAAATTAAATGTTTACTGGGAATATAGAGATGGATCGATGAATGTATTAAACAAGTATATTGTCGCACAAATAAATGATGATGACCTTAAAATCATATTTAAAAAATGTCTTCTAGAAAAACATTATCTACCAAATAGTATAACCTTGCCCTGCGTAGTTATTTTCATAATATTAATAACGAAGTTATTTAGATGCCCCGATTTATGTATCCCATTCTGTATATCAGCGGATATTTATCAGTGCGAGTACCTACCAAAGCCGGTAGATACGCGACTAATCAATGCAAAACTTGAATTGAAACTAAATTTATATTGATAAAATTATATGATATAGAAACATATACATTCACACAAATGGGCTTCTTTTTCTCTTCCTTCTTTCTCGCATTCTTTGTAATTTGTCTTATTAAACGAAAAGGAACTTATAATTGTAAGTAATTAACTAAATGTAATTATTAAGAATGGCGACCTCGACGATGTATATGACTTTGAAGTACGTTAAGGAAAGTAAAAGTCAAAAGAAACTAATAACTATTATTCCGAGGATTTACGATTTACTGAATATACGCTATTAAATAAGCAGTAGCGTTGGACTACATCATTAAACGTAAATGTTGATACAGTTACTCCTTAACATATGTCTCTAAAATATTTATATCTGCTTAAAAGAAAGTAGTAGGGCTAATATTTCTTCATAAGGAACTACATCAATCAATGCATCGAAAAATATAATTTTATTTTGAAAAATGTATATAACCTTCTTCGTATCTCAACACCCATATCTGTCTATATTCTGCCTACATCGTACTATATCACTCTAGATCTGCCTTATATGTTTTTGAACACAATTTTCTTTTTCAGTGTTCCAGGCCGAAATTATTCGTCCAAGTTAACCGTGTCAGTTAAAAGTATTTACAATTATGTGCAATAAATACCAAGAAGGTAACAATTCTATTTACATTTCTAAATTTGTAAAAGTATTAATCGCGAAATATTGGTTGATAAATCTGTATTTGAGAACCAGGTCCATATTTGCAGAAATTTAGTTATACGTACTCAAACTCCTTTATCAGATTATTACATCAGAATAATACATATTAAATGATAAATATTTAATATATACAGCTTCATGCTCAATGTTATCATATATAAATAATCTGTATAATCATCATAATCATTCATTGTTAGAAATTGTAAAAGAAAAACTCTTTGTTACATTTAACACTAAACCTACCAGTGTTGGTTAGATTGACTGATTTCAAGCTTTTGCACAAATTTAACCATATTTAAACGTTATCATATCGCTTCATAATTTCAGAATTTACCTAAAACATGCATACAATATATTTTCCGTATTTACTTTTAGTTTGTTTTTTTTTCCTTTCTAACAATGTTCGACCGTTCGCCGAGAGACGTAATCGCGAGGAAGCGCGCCAACGGGAATCGTAAATTCCCGTTACGATTAGATAATCGGCGCCACGAAATGATCGATCCGCTATTTCGTTTAGGATAATAGGGGTGGTTGAACTGATTATAACACTGAAATAACAGATCACAATATACACTATATTCAACAAGTTTGTGGACATAGACAGTTACGCTCGGTGTGTATAGATATAAGTTAAACAGGTGACTGATCTAAAGCTGATAAACCAGCCAAGACATTGACTGGTTAACGCATGAAAAACCAGTCAAGGGATGTTGACTGATCTAAAGATGGAAAACCAGCGAAATTCGGTGACGATGCTGACGCAGAGTTGCTGGATGTTGGTCGTCCCATCACTGGTCACTTGCGGGTAGAAATACCGCCAAAAATGGGAAAACCCACGTTTCTTCACTGATGGAGCAATAACCATAAGGAACGTCTCGACTTGAATATATTTTAATACTACTAAGGGCCCTAACGGTAAAATACAAATGCTTAGTTTTATTACAGTTCCTTAGGATTATTGCGGTCCGACTAATTATATTTGCACAGCTAGTGGTCGCCTCCACCGAGGGATGGACTCCGGGTTACACGCAGAGTCACCGGACGTAACTCCGGTGGGCACGCAGCAGGTGATAGTAGTGGTGCCAGCTGCATATTTTCCCAAAGATAATCCTAATTTAAATATACCATAGCCACGGCAAGAATTCTTCCTAGGATTGAGAAATGCTATAGATGTCATCTAATAGAGCATTCAACGAGTCAGTGTAAAGCGATCAGACCTGGCAAGGAAATATGCAGAAGATGTGGAAGTAAAGACAACAATATGTCAAACTGCAACAACGAGGAATGCTGCGCGATGTGTAGCACCCGTAAACTAAGCAACACAAGGCATGTCACAGGCTCATTGGCGTGCCCTACGTACAGATTGACTTTGAAACAGGGTTAAAATTAAGATCTTGCAGACTAACCTGAATAGGTGCAAACTAGCACAAGACTTAATGTACCAGTACGCTTGCGAGTACCGAGTAGATGCGGTTGTCATCTCAGAATCGTATAGGTAGTAAGCGTACTGCTTTAACGATGCGAAAAATGACGCCTCCATTTGGATTACACTGTTCAATGGCAGGTTTCTTAAGGAAGATACATTAATTAATAAGAATGGAATAGTCCTGGTAATTAACGATTGCTTCCCCATAAGTGGGAATTGTTCGCTCAACATCAACAAAAATGAGTTTAATAAATACGTTAATAAATAATCTGAGTAAAGACAGTAGGAAACATCATAAAATCATTATGGCGGGAGATTTTAATGCAAAAACGATGGCTTGTGGAGGAAATAACACAGACAAGAGGGGCATAACATTAATGGAAGTGTTATGCAAGCATGGTCTGTTTCCAATTAGACTGAGACAAAAATACACATACATTAGGAATGGGAGAACTAGTTGCTCGGATGTAATCAGTGGAGATAATCAAAACGACTAATATACACGAAAATAGTAGTCTTAAAAAATTATTCAACCTTTGGCTATTACTATATTTTACACAACTTCAAAACGAAAATAAACAGTAGCAAATCTAATTATTTTAAATTTTCTGTATTTTCGCACGTTCGCTCCTTCAATGTAGCTCCTCAATGTATAATATTCCAAAATTTATTGGATGTATAGGATGTACGAACCATGATATTCTAACGCGAGCAATTGAACGCGCAAATAGAGGTCCTCTCGCACCCAGCACGTAATTCCTGTTATTTGTCACCGAGATTCAACAGTTCCATTCATCACGATGCTGCGTACGTGAACAATATGGAAAAAGAAAGAAAACATCAGGCTAGAAACATTACAGCGTGCATTTCTTTCTTTAGTTTTTTTCCTTTGAAACATATCGTGTTAACGATATGTAAACAGGAATTCACTAACGTCCGATATTCTGTTTCATACTCTTCTAATTTTGTTTATATTAGATACTCTATTATGATTAGAGCGTGGATGTTTATAAATTCGTAGCTTTATTTAACACTATTACAGAAATACAATTATGGAAATTGAACTTAAATAGAAATTTCTTTCATTCAATACAATTAAGTATCACAACTCATTTATTATGTTAATCTTTAACATTATAGCAGAAACTTTACTTTCAATATTTTCGATATCTTTGCACATTATTCTATGCAATCTGTGCATTTCTACACTTTTAAATTTACTATAAATGTACAATCTATTTATAACTCATCACAATGGTTTAGTTTAAATTACACATTTGTAGAATACGTCTTACGCTTGTCACCAGAGGGCCATCGATATCAACACAGGGCTAGCGATGTTAATGCTTTCTCACTAGTGGTCACATTGACACTGTTTGTTTCAATAAATATAACTTCTAACACAAGTTTTTCTATCCCAGTGTCTAAGGTAAAGGTCTGCTAGGTAAGCCTTACTGAAGAGTCCCAACTAGCAGATCTCGGACGAAACACTACTTCTCTCTTCTCCATTTCCTTTCTTTATCCACCCTACTTCATCCATCCCCCCTATGCTTGAGTCATATGGGCAAGATGGACTGACAAAGAAGAAGGAGGAGCTTCGCGACGGAGGACTTACCCATGGGCGGCCTTTGGCGCAAGAGCAACGATCAAACAATGCAACGATCAAGCAATGCAACTGATAAAAATCCCTTCTGAACATCCTTGTAAGGGAAAGCGGAAAGTCCGCTATTACAGAAGCTTTAATGGTTTACAGGGTATAGGGTAAGATACTAGAAAGGTACTCGCCGCTTCACCGTAGTGTGTGTATGGCGACACACTGGGTGTCCGAGAACCTTACTAGCCGGTTTAGGTTAAGAGATATGTACATCTTTACACCTAAGTCAGTATTAAATATCCCCTTCTGATCCGGAGTGGGAGGCCGCTCCACTGGGAAACGTCGCAGGAGAGGGTAGGAGATTCGACCGGCCTTGGATACAGTGTCCCGCCGTTGGCGATGGTGTGGGAGGGAGGAATCCGTTTTCAATGTTCCTGCCATGTATAAAACCTTCTTCCCTCCTTCCATTGTGTCTAAGGCATGAGCCTGCTGGGTAACCTTACTGATGAGTCCACTAGCAGGTTCTGGACGAAACACACTTTTTTTTTCTTTTTCTCCATCTTCTTTCATATATCCGTGATAATTGTAGCTGCTGGCTGTAGATATCGCTTGCCGGGGTGTATACTGCTATTTTCTTCTTATTTAGATGTCGTAGAAGAAAAATCGGACTTCGGAAAAGTACGAGGCGCCGGAATTTGAACCCGGGATCCGAACGATTGTACTCTAAGGCGCTAACCATTGCTCTGCCGTCGTCCGACACTAGTTGGTGTCAAGTGATGACATTTGCGTTCTCGTGTGCCGCCACGAGAAGAAATCTCGGTGTGGGCGTGCTTTCTGAACGAAGAACGCGGATTCGTTGTTCACACTTTTCGTTAGGAGAGTGAGGGTGCCCATTGGTTATAGCCAACGTTAATGAATGGAGATAGGAGGAGGAAGCCTCCTACCAACGTGGCTCGTGGATGGCATTGGTTATTGGAAAAATAACTACCCGCTTTCTCCGTAATTTGTAAGAGTGCACAATAAACCTAAGGATTGTTCTAAGGACCATCCATAAACCGAAAACACTTACAGGGCTAGAGATTCCTTCAAGCTATTAAGATTACGTCAAAGGATTCAGTTTATAGCATATAGTATATAGTAGATCAGTATATAGTATAAAGTTTCAGACAGCGCACGGACCATCGTACGCGCCGTAACATAGAGAGTTATAAGGATATACATAAAATAAAATTAAACATCGCAAAAGTAACTTAATTAGAAATGACTACAATGTATGATGTATAATATAATGAATTCAAATTGTCTAAAAAATATTACAAATTTATAAAGATTTTACTATAAAATTTTTTTAAAAGAAGCTGATACTATTATGTGGCATTTTCAAGCATTTACGCACATTAATGTAATTATTAGGTCTTAGTTAAAGTCAAATTAAGCCAAGGACGAAACATAGAAGTATTTAACACTGAAGCTTTCGAACTAAATTGAAATTCTAAGTCTTTTTAATTTTCATACAGAAATTCATTCTTTTCCTGAATTAAAATTCTAACTGAAATACTAAATAAATGTTAAAAATTTTGATTTCAATGAAAATATCACAATTTAATCAAATAAAATTTCAATCACAATATAAAATGTATAAAATTTAAATTAATTTGTAATGTCGAGCGTGAGGGCCCGCACACATCTGGCCTCTAATGTTGCAGTGGCCTGGTTTCTGATGTGGATTGACGTTACACGAGTCATGCGACAGAAACCGTTGGAATGTTTACTGTGGAGTGCCGCTACAACTGTTTCTTTTAAAGGAGAGCTATGCTATTACCCCATACCTTTGTTAGGCACCTTTGTTATACCTTTTAGCTCCGACGTATATATCTGAGCGAATGTAGAGTGATTCCTTGATATTCATGAACGTCACCAGACTACATCATTGTGCCATTTCTTCCTTGTTTCTACCAAATGTCCAAATTGGACAAATTGTGAATGTAAACAACTAAATAAAAAAAAAAAGTTTCTTCCTTGTATACCAGCCTTTAGATTAACAGTCTAAACAAACATACAAAGTATTTTATAAAATCTGTATAAAATATAGTTTACATGCGCAATATTGAATCTTTCAAGGGGATACAAAGGTAATGTACATATGCATTCTCATGCAACAAAATACAAACAGATTTAATAGTATTAAATTTTTTATTCGTCACAATAGTTTGCGAGTTTATGTCTCGTAAGTATCTGTAATGTGTAAGTATACCTTTGGCTGAATGGAAATTTCTCTTACATATGTAGTATCTAAATAGTCTAGAGTAAGGACAAGAAAGGATGTTCTATTTGAAGTGAAGTTTAGTTTTATTTTAACAAGCAATACCCAATGCAAAAACTGACTACAATATCTTCGTACGTCTTATTCTAACACTCGGCTTACAACGTCTGTCTTCACAGGTCAAAAAATGCTGAGCCTCCACACTCGCACCCTTCTCTCACTCCATTACTCATTTGGCTTTGAAGTCACCAAGCATACCCTCTTACTTACACACACACACACTCTCTCTCTCTCTCTCTCTCTCTCTCTTCCCCAGCACTCTTACGATTCTTAGTTTATATGTTCAATTTACGACTTATACTATCCCCAGAAAACTCAAACTTAAATATATGATAGACCAAGCGCATACCCTCCCCTTTTTTTGATATTACACATATAGTCAAAAATGTGGAATCATTGTGTTGAATTGGAAAGTGATAAAAAAATAAGTAAAGTTTCGATGTTGCACGTGATTGTATGAGCACACAGAACATTTTTAGCGAATAAAAAATAGTTTTGGAAGACACGAGACTTATCTTGTATTTTATGCACTCTCTGTGTCCGAACTTCCAGAAGCTCTCTATCTTATGAAGCGTTTTAGATCAGCCGGAAAATTTTGTATGTACATACAAGAAGTATACGTTCTAAGTGGAATATTTAATCAGGCTCTTGATACATCAGAAAGAAAATTTATAGAAACCTTCAGAGAGTTGGTTTATTATTATCAAAATTAGTATAAATATGATTAATGGAAATTTAGTTAATGATCGTTTATCATCTTTACGTATCTAAGTGGTGCAAGTATAACGTAGGTAAAAAATTAGTGTAGTTTCAAAGTTACATTTCATGCATTTTAAGACTGTAATTCTTGACGTAAAAAACAATATAAATTTGAGCTGCCTCTTATCTCCACAATAAGAAAAGCCAACTTTACCTTTCGTACATGAAAAATGATATTTATGGAACAATAATAATCGTATTATTGCAAGGCTGGGAGAATGAAGTTGTCGAGGTACGACGTGATCCTAGTGTAAACACCAGGATATCCAGCTACAGCACACGCATGACCATAAGACACAGCACCTATTAGGTAGAAGGTTAATTGCTGTCGTATCATCAGTGGTCCGCCGCTATCACCCTTAAACGATCGTTAAATTTTTAATCAAAGATAGTGAAATATATCAATCGAATTACATTGAAATAATTATACTATAACTAATATTAGAAGGAAATTAGATTAAATACCATAATGATGTGTGAGAAACTATTAAATAACTATTAAATATTAAACTAAACTATTAAATTGTGTTTATCCATTATTTTTAAAGTTTAAGACGTCGATTTGATGTTGATTCGAATTAATGCGTCTTCAGACACCGTATAATTTGTAGTTAATCTGTAACTTAATTACCGTACAAGCATCCTTTCCACCCTGAGCATACCCGGCGCATATTACACCATCAGTGATAGGTGCATTAGGAAATTTGGAATAAGCTGTCTTGCATTCGGCGTTGCTAACCACTGGCACTTGTACTTCCATTAATACATCACTTCGTGGTCCTCCTACGAAGAAAATGAGAAAGACATTTAAGACTGGAATTGTTTAATTTTATTATAAAATTGGTATCACTTACTATATCTTAATGCTCCCCATCCAGCAACAAGGGGGTTGTAGCCCACGAAGTCGTTATTTCGTAGGGACTCCTCTATGGGGAGACAAATGGGATGTATGTACTCTGAAAAATAAGAAAACAAATGAAAGTGAAGAAAACGAATAACGAAAAGTATAAGAAAGAATAGTACATGTTTTATGATACAATATGTGTGTATGGTAAGAAATTTTAGGAAACGATTCTCCATTAATACTCGTAGCATATACTCAACAATATTTGAGGACTTACTCGAAAATGGCACCTCCTCCACCAATCTAAGAATGGCAATATCATGATTGTGTATATTGGGAGTATAATCAGGATGTATTAGTTTAGATTCGAATCCCATTTGAATAGGATGCGCTCCGTCGTCATCTCGTTTTAGATTTAAGTCTCCGATACGAACCACGTACAAATCACTGCGTATTGCACAATGTGCTGCGGTCAAAACATGCCTAGCTGATATCAGGGAACCTCCGCACTTCCATTCTGGTTCAGTATCTGGGTTTTGGGGATTACGAAAACCTAATGCAGCGATCCACGGCCAAGCACCTAAAACGCAATAGTTATAGTTGCGAACATACATCATTTTCTCTCGCGTAAGTACCTTTAAAGTTCATTCTTCGTAGTAAATCGCTTATTATTAATCGGAAAGGAACAGATAAAACGTACCAAGCTTAGCTGGTTTACCATCAACCACCCTGGTATGCTCGCCGTTGCTGAAACCACAATATGGTGGACGCAAGGGCACGTACTTATACACAGTTTCTATTAAAATCCCTCTCTTCTCCTTGTTTGGATCGTTTGGACAACAAACGATCGGAGCATGACCCTCATATCTGCATAGTGATTGCCTCAAAAAATCGGTAGCTGTATGACCCTGTGTCTGCAGTATTTCTTGCAGAGGGTTACATGTTTTAATGTTGAGACAGTTGCCTGTTTGATTGTTCGGTGTTGTACATTCTGGATCAAACAATTTCAAAATAAAACATTTATACAGTTCGAATATGCGTAAGAACGCGACACCGATTACTCAACTTTCGAAATAAAAAGCCGATCAAGTCCATCGGATTGTCCAACAGACAACTTTTGACGTGAAAATATAAAGTTTTAATTGATTAGATATTGTGTTAGCCATACTTGAAAGACAAGGACTGTCTTCAACCTCATTTTTTAAATAAACACTTTCTCTGTTTTGCGGTAAATATAATATAGGAATTCAGGATAATTTTTAGTGAATCATTTTATGGAATTAGGAAAATTCTCAGCGACAGTATGTAACACAGTTAGGTAAAAGTGATTCAAATGCAGTACTGACATTAAACTAAAAATCTATAAAGTTGTCATTGGAAATTCCGAGAATATCTTTGCATCATTATCTTAGGCATTACGCCAATAGTTTTCATGGACGTGATGCAATGTTTATCACGTTCATTTTGTACATAAAACGAGTCGTTGAAATATTCGCGAAGTTAACGAATCTTTTTCTGGAAACTAAACCGAGGAAGTAGACGTGAATAATCAAGTTCAGTTTTGCCACTAACTTCGTCGCCATCTCGAAAATAAAAAATTATAAAAATCGTTTGTATTTTATGTGATATTGCGTAGCTTCTTTCTTTTCATTGATAATTAACAAACGCGTAAAATTTCGAAATAGCTCGAAGGTTCCGTGACGAGGTCGTATTATAATCTGAAGTGCATGGAAAAAGACAACTTAAAGTGCAAACCTTCGCCAGACACCATGTGAACTAATGGATGCAGGAGAGTAATTAACACCAAACATGCAAACAACACTTTGCGATCCGTCATTTTTCTGAAATAAAGAAGTGACGAATAACGGCAGGACTGATAACGATGAATGAATCTAATAAAAGAAACTTGGTTCACACTATGATTCAATGTTTTGAAACAAAGAGCGAAAAACTGTGGCGATTTAGAAGGACGCGGAACTGACAACAATAAAGGAAACCTAGTTCGTATTATAAATTGAATTTGCATTAGAAAAGAAGCACGATCATGTGAAATAGATGATAGGAATGACAGATATCATCGACATACGTTTCAGTGTAATTTCATTTTTGAAAATTGTTTAGTTTAACACTACAACGATTAAACTCGTCGCAACAACGAGCTTTGAAACTTTCATTTGTGCAATTCCCTAAAAAGCGTCATATTACCTTTTGCAAAAATTAACGTTGATCTTTGTTGAGTTAATAAGATGACTACAGACAACTTAGAAGGAAAATACAAATAGGAAAATCATTAATTCAGATAACTAGTTAGAGAAAAATCTGGATATTTGTAATTATTAGAACACGTTTCTATACGCACATAGGAAGATTTATAACAGAATGCTCTTTGCTACATAACTTCAAATCTTATTGTTTCTATTCCTACTTACCTCGCCATTCTTCGAAAAATAAGATACAGTTGCACCAACTTCCCTCTAAGTACTTATTTATACCATCATTTTGTCGCTTCTCTTACAATTATGTATTATATAGCACATTCAGTCGTACATTACTTGTTGATAGTTCTAGTACTAAAATCTGTAAAATACCAATAACATGGTAACAGAAATAAACACTTTTGCACGTAACACATCACATAAAAGTTACTTCTACGATAAAAACTGTTTACTTGTGTGACAAGTGCAACTTTAATTGATCTTAAAAATGATTGATCTGTAGTCACAGAATTATCAAAAACCAAATTCGATCAATCTTACGACCCTTTTACTTACACATTTGACGGCTAATTGAGAGATGCCTGTCACGATGAGAGATGTTTTTAAACTTTTTTATGCTCACTTTTACGAAAATCTTCTAATTCTTCGACAATGGTGCTTATATTGAAATATTTCTAATGTCATTCGAAAGTGTCAATTCTCCTCCTTTTTTTAAATCACACAAGAATTTTCCCAGTTACATGTGTTCAAAAATACGTTGAACCATGCAATGAATGAAGTATATGTTACCTACAATGAAAAAGAGATTTCCTATACTGGTCCATTCTTTTCCTTATTCTTTGAATACCAGCATATTCTTCGAAATTATGAATAAATCCGGAAAATTGTTTAATCTGAAAAGAGACATAAATTATTAACATCGTTCATCCATAATTATCAATATCATTCAGAATTTTTGTTTTGTGTTGCAGTAAAAGAAGGCAGCAATTCAGTGCTTGATAAATTATTTCTTCCTTGCCTAACACAATTACTTGTTTCTTTCCTTAATCCGTTACTAATAATTCAAATAGACTTAATGGTTCATACGATGAAGCAACATACCAGAATTAGAGAAAATGTGTAATCTTGGGGGGGTACCCAAAAATATATAATCAGAGCCGTTAACATAGTTTGTAAAATCTTTTATTCTGTCTAACTTGCTATTCCATGATCACATTGAGGCCCTTTTATTCCAATCACATGACCATGATAATCTGGCTCTTCAATGTATAATATTCCAAAATTTATTGGATGTATAGGATGTTGAAACCATGATATCAAGGTATCCATTCTTTCTTCCCAAGGTACAGTCTCATTAAAAATTAATTGTTTATATTCTAGTACTTACATATTTTCAATAGAGCATAGTCAAAGATATATACCTCAGCAAATATAGGGATGATTTCTTCATAATCAAAATGTCACCAGGCTGTGGCCTTGATGTGTCATTGCGCCACTTCTTCTTTGTCAAATCAGCCTTTTGATTAACACTTTAAAGAAACGTACAAAGTAGTTTTATAAAATATGTATGGAACATGGTAAACATGGCCTATGTTGAAGCCTTCAAGGCATACAAAGATAATGTTCGTCACGTACATGTGTACTTACATACAATAAAAAATGAACTGATTTAACAGTATACATTTTTTTTATTCATCATGATAGATTGGGAATTTATGTCCCGTAAGTATCTGTAATGTGTAAGTATACCTTTGGCTGAATGAAAATTTCTATTACATATAGCTAAACATGCAGAAATAATGCATTTCATTGGGAAGTGATAAAAGAATAAGTAATGTTCCGGGGATGCACGTGATTGCATGAATAGACAGTAAGTTTTTAACGAATAAAAAATAGTTTTGGAACATGCGAGACTTATCTTGTATTTTATGAACTTTCTGTGTCCGAACCTCTAGAAGCTCTCTATCTTATGAAATGTTCCAGAGTAGTCCAAAATTTTGTGTGTACATACAAGAAGTATACGATCTAAGTGAAATATTTAATTATTCTCTTGATACATGAGAAACAAAATTTACAGAACTTCTCAAAAAGTTGGTTTATTATTAGTTTAGATATAATTTGTAAAAATTTAATAAATGCTCGTTTATCATCTCTACGTATCTAAGTCGTGCAAGTATAGCGTACGTAAAAAGTTAGTGTCGTTTCAAAGTTACATTTCATGCATTTTAAGACTATAATTCTTGATGTAAAAGACGATATAAATCTGAGCTGCCTCTTATCTCCACAATAATACATTCCAACTTTATTTTTCGTGCACGAAAAATGATATTTATGGGACACTAATAATTTTGTAACACTGGGATAATGAAGTCATTAAGGTACGACGTGACTCTCGTGTAAATACCCGGATAATCAGGTACGCCGCATTCATGACCAGATGACACAACACCTATTTGATAGTAGGTGAATTGCTGTGATATCATCAGTGGTCCTCCGCTGTCAGCCTGAAATGATGGTTAAATTTTTAATCATAGTTACTGAAATATTTCAATCGAATTGTATTGAAATTATACTTATATACAGTAATAATCTATTATTGATTTATGTATTGAAATATTCCAATTTAGAATGTATATATTATATGTATTTTGAAAAAAATTAAGATCAGAAGGAAATTAGATTAAGGACCATAATGATGTGTGAGAAATGGGCAAAACTATTAAATTGTGTTTATCTATTATTTTTTATGTTCAAGACGTTGATTTGATGTTGATTCGAATTGATGTACCCTCAGACACCGTATAATTTATAGTAAATCTGTAATGTAATTACTCCACAAGCATCCTTTCCACCTCGAGGGTCTCCGCCGGTGCATATTTCTTTATTGGTGATAGTTACGTCAAAATCCTCATAAGCTTTCTCGTATACGGCGTTGGTAACCACTAGCAGTTACAGTTCCATTAATGCGTTAGTATACGATTCACCTACAAAGAAAATGAGAAGGATATTTAAGAATGAAACTATTTCATTTTATCATAGAATTGATATCACTTACTAAAGTTTAATGCTCCCCATCCAGCAATGAAGGGGTTATAGCCCACGAAGTTTTTATTTCGAAGGGATTTCTCTATGGGGAGACAAATGGGATGTATGTACTCTGAAAAATAAGAAAATAAATGAAAGTGAAGGAAACGAATGACGAAAAGTATGAGAAAGAATTGAACATGCTTTATGATACAATATATGTGTACAGTAAGAAGTTTCAGCAATACCCAGTAGCATAAATATTAGAAACACAACAATATTTAAAGACTTACCCGAAAATGGAACATTGTCCTTCAGTTTAAGAATAGCAATATCATTATTGTTCGACTCGGCAGAATAATCGGGATGTATTAGTTTAGATTCGACTTCTATTTGAATAGGATGCGCTCCGTCGTCATCTCGTTTTAGA
The DNA here is from genome assembly GCF_011952205.1 of Bombus bifarius. Taxonomy (NCBI): domain Eukaryota; kingdom Metazoa; phylum Arthropoda; class Insecta; order Hymenoptera; family Apidae; genus Bombus; species Bombus bifarius. The sequence continues at coordinate 1,387,066 of NW_022884571.1, read as the reverse complement.
TTTAAGTCCCCGATACGAACCACGTACAAATCATCGTTATCTGCACAATGTGCTGCGGTCAAAACATGCCTAGCCGATATTAGGGTACCTGCACACAGCCATTGTGTTACCCAATGCGGGTTTGAGTAATTACGGAATCCTACTGCAGCGATCCATGGCCAAGCATCTAAAATGCAATAGACATAGTTGTGAACATACATAATTTTTTCTCGCGTGATGAGTTAGAAATTATTGTTATCCATTGGACATTCGACGATGCAGACTCTCAGATAGAAATTTGATTAAGAGAGAAATTGAATTTTGACTTCAATGGAACAACACTTATTAGTTAATTCTATACAGTTTCCACTTGAAGTATACTGAACTCTAAAGTTCGAATATGTAATTTCTTCCCGAACACTTTTTGATCGCCATCCGTATCATTACTCGTATGTCGATTTTTAATTTCAAGTAAAAACATATTCTTTCTAACATGAACTAAAAGGAGGAAATAATTCAAGTTAATAAACAAAGTTACTACCAATGAAACCGTTGTATTATTATATAATTTAATTGAAACGTACTTTGATGTGCTGATTAGTGCCTTTCAATTTCATCCTTCATAGTATATCGCTTATTATTAATCGGAAAGGAATAGATAAAACGTACCAAGTTTAGCTGGTCTACCACCAACCACCCTTGTATGCGTAACGTTGCTGAAACCACAGTGTGGTGGACGCAAGGGCACATCCGAGGTTGCTATAAAACATTTATAGTGAAAGAAGTTATTATATTTAGAGAATTGACAGTAGAGTGATGAATTAATTCGTCTTCGCTGGTTGTTTCACGATTATCCTGGTTATCACATTTGTACGTGAAGCGAGTCGTTGGAATATTCGCGAAGTTAAGGAAGCATTTTTCAGAAACAAAACCGGTGAAGAAGTGAATACTTAGGTGGAATTTTCCCATTAACTTCGTGACCATCTCGAAAATAAAAAATCAAACGTGTTCCTTTCAATTTTATGTGGTCACGCGTGACCGCTTTTTTCACTCATAATTACCAAACGCGTAAAATTTCGAAACTGCAGACAACTTAAAGTGCAAACCTTTAGTGCGTCCCGCTTGAACTGATGGATGCAGGAGGACAATTAACCCTTTGAATGCTATGGACGCATATACGAGTCCAGCGAGAGTCTATCTGTGTGGACTAAGGACCCATATATGTGTTTATCAATATTTTCAACCTCCTTGACGTTTATATAAATCATTGTATTACTTTTTATTTTTAATATATTAAAAAATGTCGAATAATCTTGAAGAATATACTACAAGAGATAGTGAAATAAATGAAAATTACAATTCATCGGACTCCGAAGAAGATGTGGAAAACTATATAAATAATGGATTAGGTACACGTAGAAATAAAAATAGAAAACGGTGTGGAACATTGAGTACGTCTTCGGAGGAGGAAGATCCGCATTTAACTCAAAATATCGAAACCTGTAAACGGACGGAAATGTTCTTGTGGACGAAGAAGAATTTGACGCCCATATTACATATCTTTGACTATGGAAATTCCGGAGTAAAAGTGCATTTGACCGCACAGTCAACACCTTTTGATGCTTTCCAAATTTTTTTCTCGGAGGAATTGGTCTCTCAAATTACCGAACAGACGAACAACTACTTCAAGAATGTGAAAGATCATAAAGCATGTAAAACGAATTCGCGTTTGAACAATTGGCAGAATGACTCAGTCTGCGAAATGTACGGATTTTTCTGTACTATAATGCTAACGTCGCGGGTAAGGAAACTCTCTTTGAGGGAGTATTGGTCCACCGATGAAATGCTGCAAACCAGTATATTCCGAAAAATAATAGCACCAGACAGGTACATGTTATTATTACAAATGTTAAACTTCAATGATCATAACGTAATAAACGATGACCCGATAATAAAAATACGACTAGTAGTCGACGAACTGAAGAAATCCTTTTCACAGTCATATGAAAATCTGTGCATCAACGAAAGCCTCGTACTATATAAAGGCAGATGTTATTTTAAGCAGTTTATACCTTCTAAGAGAAGCAGGTTTGGTATCAAGATATTTGTTCTTTGCGACTGTAGAACTAATTAGTTTGGATTTTATAATTTATACTGGAAAAAAGACAGAGATAAATCAAAATACTTCGACCTTTGGGATTTCTGGAAACGTTGTTATGACACTTCTTCAACCGTACTTTGAGAAGGGTCATACGTTAATTACGGACAATTGGTATACAAGCCCACAAAACCAATGCATTCGGAACTGTTCGTAAAAATAGGAGCGAAATGCTCCGTATGGAAGAAAGCTTGAAGAAAGGTGAAATTTGTTACCGATCTACGAATAATTTATTGACGATAAAATGGCGTGACAAGAAGGATGTCTGGATGCTATCCACTGTACACGCAGCTAGGTTGATTGAAACGGAAAAATGAAACTATCGAACAGGGTTAAAGAAAACCAAACCATCGTGTATTACAGATTATAACTCTTACATGGGTGCTGTAGACAAAGTTGATATGGTTTTAAGTACACTTAATTCTACAAGGAAAACCATAAAATGATATAAGAAACTTTTTTCCGTTTGCTAGATTTAGCAATATACAATGCATATATCCTATACAAAAATTCTACTGGTACGAAACAAAAATTTAATGAATTTCATTTGGCACTGGTAAAAGATACTTTACGGAAATATCCACAAGGAAGAAACGTTGTGGGTGGTGGTAAAAAAGATTCGAAAGATATACCGTTTCGTTTAACAGAGAGACATTTTCTATCAAAATGTTCAAATTAAACGGACAAGGCACAATTATCACGAAGAAAATGCGTTGTTTGCGCGAAACATAAAAAACGAAGTGATACGCGATATGAATGCAGAAAATGCGATGTCGGTTTATGTATCGATGATTGTTTTGAGACTTACCACACCTAAATGAACTTCTAATTTTAGTCGATTTGAATTGCTCAAAGTTTTTAGAAAATTGTTGAGAATTGTGGATCTTTGAAGCCGAAATAATGTTACAGGAACACTAAATTTACACTTGGAATTAATATTAGAATAGTTATATACTTATTTCATGGACGATTTCTTATATATTCATGGATACACACTTGCGCGCGTCTCGGCACTTTCTCCTATAGCCGACCTATAACCGACTGAATAGTTTACATTCATCTGTTTTCGAGACGTCGCGCACACACATACCTCCACACACCGATACCCGCATACAAGTATCTCTACTACGCATTTAACCCAGCCCAGCACAGAAAATTATACATGTCTCAACAAAAATAATTAAACAATTTTAATTTTATCAATATACATAAAAGTTTTTATTTTGTGAAATGAATCTAGTGTAGATGTAATGCGCATGTGATTTAAAACTAAATATTTCTTTGTTTAAAATATACGTAAAGAACTTTCCATAATTTTTGTTATATTCATTGGACTCAAATATTTAGATTCAATAACACAATTTCAAGTTTGAATATATTTTACACTTTAATGTTTTTAATAGAATAATTAATGTCCGAAAATAACTAACTAATAAATAAATATCTATCTATGAACTATTATTTCATTTGGTGTACAGAAATTACAATTACAACTTAGTTCCGCCATGCGTATTCAATTAACACAATTCACACTAGCAAAAAAAGTATTCCGTCTTCAATCATCGCAACCGCTAAGCGCGAGCCGTCCACGCGGATTGCTTTCGCGGGAGTATCCAGCACTCAAAAGGTTAACGCTAAACATGCGAACAGTATATTGAAGCCAGTCATCGTCCTAAAATAAAACAGTGACGAACTGAAAAGACGCAGGACTGATAACGGTCAATGAATCTAATAAAAGAAACTTGGTTCACACTATGATTCAATGTTTTGCAACAAAGAGAGAAAAACTGTGGCAATTTAGAAAGACGCGGAACTGACAACAATAAAGGAAACTTAGTTCGTATCATAAATTGAATTTGCAATAGGAAAGAAGCACGATCATGCGAAATAGATCGTAGGAATGACAAATATCATCGACATATGTTTCTGTGTAATTTCATGTTTGAAAATTGTTTAGATGTATAGGATGTACGAACCATGATATTCTAACGCGAGCAATTGAACGCGCAAATAAAGGTCCTCTCGCACCCAGCACGTAATTCTTGTTATTTGTCACCGAGATTCAACAGTTCGATTCATCACGTTGCTGCGTACGTGAACAATATGGAAAAAGAAAGAAAACATCAGGCTAGAAACATTACAGCGTGCATTTCTTTCTTTAGTTTTTTTCCTTTGAAACATATCGTGTTAACGATATGTAAACAGGAATTCACTAACGTCCGATATTCTGTTTCATACTCTTCTAATTTTGTTTATATTAGATACTCTATTATGATTAGAGCGTGGATGTTTATATAAATTCGTAGCTTTATTTAACACTATTACAGAAATACAATTATGGAAATTGAACTTAAATAGAAATTTCTTTCATTCAATACAATTAAGTATCACAACTCATTTATTATGTTAATCTTTAACATTATAGCAGAAACTTTACTTTCAATATTTTCGATATCTTTACACATTATTCTATGCAATCTGTGCATTTCTACACTTTTAAATTTACTATAAATGTACAATCTATTTATAACTCATCACAATGGTTTAGTTTAAATTACACGTTTGTAGAATAGGTCTTACACTTGTCACCAGAGGGCCATCGATATCAACATAGGGCTAGCGATGTTAATGCTTTCTCACTAGTGGTCACATTGACACCGTTTGTTTCAATAAATATAACTTCCAACACAACTTTTCTTATCCGAGTGTCTAAGGTATAGGTCTGCTAGGTGAGAGCCTTACTGAGGAGTCCGCCACTAGCAGCCTAGGACGAAACACGCACGCTTTATTTTCTCTTGTTGTGTCTAAGGCATGAGCCTGCTGGGTAACCTTACTGATGAGTCCACTAGCAGGCTCTGGACGAAACACACTTTTTTTTTCTTTTTCTCCATCTTCTTTCATATATCCGTGATAATTGTAGCTGCTGGCTGTAGATATCGCTTGCCGGGGTGTATACTGCTGTATTTTCTTCTTATTTAGATGTCGTAGAAGAAAAATCGGACTTCGGAAAAGTACGAGGCGCCGGAATTTGAACCCGGGATCCGAACGATTGTACTCTAAGGCGCTAACCATTGCTCTGCCGTCGTCCGACACTAGTTGGTGTCAAGTGATGACATTTGCGTTCTCGTGTGCCGCCACGAGAAGAAATCTCGGTGTGGGCGTGCTTTCTGAACGAAGAACGCGGATTCGTTGTTCACACTTTTCGTTAGGAGAGTGAGGGTGCCCATTGGTTATAGCCAACGTTAATGAATGGAGATAGGAGGAGGAAGCCTCCTACCAACGTGGCTCGTGGATGGCATTGGTTATTGGAAAAATAACTACCCGCTTTCTCCGTAATTTGTAAGAGTGCACAATAAACCTAAGGATTGTTCTAAGGACCATCCATAAACCGAAAACACTTACAGGGCTAGAGATTCCTTCAAGCTATTAAGATTACGTCAAAGGATTCAGTTTATAGCATATAGTATATAGTAGATCAGTATATAGTATAAAGTTTCAGACAGCGCACGGACCATCGTACGCGCCGTAACATAGAGAGTTATAAGGATATACATAAAATAAAATTAAACATCGCAAAAGTAACTTAATTAGAAATGACTACAATGTATGATGTATAATATAATGAATTCAAATTGTCTAAAAAATATTACAAATTTATAAAGATTTTACTATAAAATTTTTTTAAAAGAAGCTGATACTATTATGTGGCATTTTCAAGCATTTACGCACATTAATGTAATTATTAGGTCTTAGTTAAAGTCAAATTAAGCCAAGGACGAAACATAGAAGTATTTAACACTGAAGCTTTCGAACTAAATTGAAATTCTAAGTCTTTTTAATTTTCATACAGAAATTCATTCTTTTCCTGAATTAAAATTCTAACTGAAATACTAAATAAATGTTAAAAATTTTGATTTCAATGAAAATATCACAATTTAATCAAATAAAATTTCAATCACAATATAAAATGTATAAAATTTAAATTAATTTGTAATGTCGAGCGTGAGGGCCCGCACACATCTGGCCTCTAATGTTGCAGTGGCCTGGTTTCTGATGTGGATTGACGTTACACGAGTCATGCGACAGAAACCGTTGGAATGTTTACTGTGGAGTGCCGCTACAACTGTTTCTTTTAAAGGAGAGCTATGCTATTACCCCATACCTTTGTTAGGCACCTTTGTTATACCTTTTAGCTCCGACGTATATATCTGAGCGAATGTAGAGTGATTCCTTGATATTCATGAACGTCACCAGACTACATCATTGTGCCATTTCTTCCTTGTTTCTACCAAATGTCCAAATTGGACAAATTGTGAATGTAAACAACTAAATAAAAAAAAAAAGTTTCTTCCTTGTATACCAGCCTTTAGATTAACAGTCTAAACAAACATACAAAGTATTTTATAAAATCTGTATAAAATATAGTTTACATGCGCAATATTGAATCTTTCAAGGGGATACAAAGGTAATGTACATATGCATTCTCATGCAACAAAATACAAACAGATTTAATAGTATTAAATTTTTTATTCGTCACAATAGTTTGCGAGTTTATGTCTCGTAAGTATCTGTAATGTGTAAGTATACCTTTGGCTGAATGGAAATTTCTCTTACATATGTAGTATCTAAATAGTCTAGAGTAAGGACAAGAAAGGATGTTCTATTTGAAGTGAAGTTTAGTTTTATTTTAACAAGCAATACCCAATGCAAAAACTGACTACAATATCTTCGTACGTCTTATTCTAACACTCGGCTTACAACGTCTGTCTTCACAGGTCAAAAAATGCTGAGCCTCCACACTCGCACCCTTCTCTCACTCCATTACTCATTTGGCTTTGAAGTCACCAAGCATACCCTCTTACTTACACACACACACACTCTCTCTCTCTCTCTCTCTCTCTCTCTCTTCCCCAGCACTCTTACGATTCTTAGTTTATATGTTCAATTTACGACTTATACTATCCCCAGAAAACTCAAACTTAAATATATGATAGACCAAGCGCATACCCTCCCCTTTTTTTGATATTACACATATAGTCAAAAATGTGGAATCATTGTGTTGAGGAAATAACACAGACAAGAAGGGCATAACATTAATGGAAGTGTTATGCAAGCATGGTCTGTTTCCAATTAGACTGAGACAAAAATACACATACATTAGGAATGGGAGAACTAGTTGCTCGGATGTAATCAGTGGAGATAATCAAAACGACTAATATACACGAAAATAGTAGTCTTAAAAAATTATTCAACCTTTGGCTATTACTATATTTTACACAACTTCAAAACGAAAATAAACAGTAGCAAATCTAATTATTTTAAATTTTCTGTATTTTCGCACGTTCGCTCCTTCAATGTAGCTCCTCAATGTATAATATTCCAAAATTTATTGGATGTATAGGATGTACGAACCATGATATTCTAACGCGAGCAATTGAACGCGCAAATAGAGGTCCTCTCGCACCCAGCACGTAATTCCTGTTATTTGTCACCGAGATTCAACAGTTCGATTCATCACGATGCTGCGTACGTGAACAATATGGAAAAAGAAAGAAAACATCAGGCTAGAAACATTACAGCGTGCATTTCTTTCTTTAGTTTTTTTCCTTTGAAACATATCGTGTTAACGATATGTAAACAGGAATTCACTAACGTCCGATATTCTGTTTCATACTCTTCTAATTTTGTTTATATTAGATACTCTATTATGATTAGAGCGTGGATGTTTATAAATTCGTAGCTTTATTTAACACTATTACAGAAATACAATTATGGAAATTGAACTTAAATAGAAATTTCTTTCATTCAATACAATTAAGTATCACAACTCATTTATTATGTTAATCTTTAACATTATAGCAGAAACTTTACTTTCAATATTTTCGATATCTTTACACATTATTCTATGCAATCTGTGCATTTCTACACTTTTAAATTTACTATAAATGTACAATCTATTTATAACTCATCACAATGGTTTAGTTTAAATTACACGTTTGTAGAATAGGTCTTACACTTGTCACCAGAGGGCCATCGATATCAACATAGGGCTAGCGATGTTAATGCTTTCTCACTAGTGGTCACATTGACACCGTTTGTTTCAATAAATATAACTTCCAACACAACTTTTCTTATCCGAGTGTCTAAGGTATAGGTCTGCTAGGTGAGAGCCTTACTGAGGAGTCCGCCACTAGCAGCCTAGGACGAAACACGCACGCTTTATTTTCTCTTGTTGTGTCTAAGGCATGAGCCTGCTGGGTAACCTTACTGATGAGTCCACTGGCAGGCTCTGGACGAAACACACTTTTTTTTTCTTTTTCTCCATTTTCTTTCATATATCCGTGATAATTATAGCTGCTGGCTGTAGATCTCGCTTGCCGTATTTTCTTCTTCTCATTTAGATGTCGTTCAACAGGCATTCGACAAAGTATGGCATGAAAGGCTACTATACAAGCTTAAAAAGATCCTACCTCACCCCTACTACTCCATTCTAAAATCCTACCTAACCAATAAACAATTCATGGTTAAATGCCTAGACGCCACTTCCGCAATATTCCCAATAGAATCCGGCATACCCCAAGGTAGTGTTCTCGCACCCTTACTGTTCTCCATCTACACTGCCGACTTACCTATATCAAACGAGATAACAATAGCAACATTTGCTGACGACACAGCGCTATTAGCTACCCACGCAGACCCGGTAATTGCCTCATCCACTCTCCAGCGATGTCTCGACTCCATGCAAAAGTGGTTTCATAAATGGGGCTTCAAAATTAACGAAAAAAAATGTACCTCACATGTAACCTTCACGCTCCGAAAACAAACCTGCCCCCAGGTCACCATTAACAACACAATAATTCCTAGCAAGGAATAAATAATATAAATAATAAATATATTAAATATAAATATATTAAATATATATAAATAATATAAATAAATAATAAAATAAATAAAAATAAAATAAAATTAAAATTTAAGAAAAGATAAGAAAATAAAAGTATGTAAAAAAATGGAAGTTACTGAGAATGATGCAAAAAGCAAGGCAACGGAACCCACCTTAGAATTAACAAGAAAACCCACCAAAAGAAAAATAAATCCGCAAAAAGCGGCCAAGGAAATCAATAGCTTAAGACTTTCCGCGCAAAAGACGCGGAAACTCAACCCCAACCAAACCTAGTTGCCAGAACCAAAGGATTAGAAGAAATCCTAAAAAACACAAAACAAGAGTATCTCTCCGCCCAGGACGAAAGTACTAAGAAAGCCAGAAACATGAGACCCATAAAAGCTGCCTCGCCCCCAGCGATCACAACACAAAACAGATTTAGCTTGCTAGAATCAGAACCACATCCACAATTACAGCCGGGACCAGCAAACTACCCAACATCAAACTCAACGCTAGAGCAAATAAGACAAAAAAGCCAACTATTACGTGGCAAAATGGGAAAACACAGTCCCACCACACCGCCAAAGCAATCAACACCGCAGGGGCGACAGGCCTCATTGTACAACCCAGGAGGCCCAGTGCCACCAGCATCACCACGGGGGGGCCCGGGCACCCGACGGACACCCCACCAGATACACCGCAGAGGAGCGTAGGAAGGCCCCATCCACTACAAGGGAATACAAACCGCCGCCTATCAACATAACGTTACAAGACCCAAAGGACACAGTAACGCTCATAGAGAAAGTATCCAACATCAATCAATTCCATATCAAAAGGATACACTCAGGTAAACATGCTCTCTACCTCCGAAACCTATCCGATTTCCACACAGCGGCATATTCGAAAGAAAATTCCGCATATTCGAAAGAAAATGCATCAGGGCTTGCTTGAGTACTTACAGATCCGAACACAGCGGATTCAAAAAATATGTAAAAAACAAAACAATATACGACCTAGCCAACATTCACCGCATAGACTGTCACATCCTAAAGCTAATAAGAAACCACTTCGCGTAAGCAGCAAAAATAAAAGAAAACAGCTTAATCTTCAGTTGCCTATTTCCTAACAACGCATATTACAAAAACACTCTGACAACAGGCCACATCCCTCCAGAAGCTTTCCTATAGCTAGACGAAAAAAACTACCTCCAGGACCACAACAACATCCCAATAATTTATCACATAAAAAGAAAAATAGGGATCAAAACCATACTCTACGAAGAAAACATAAATAGACAGACCGCAGACACCAGATGGAGATACAACATGGCCCTCCCCCGGAAATACACCAAAGACAAACACAGAAAAAATACAAAAAAATACTGGTGGATACAGAATCCATAATAAAATAAGAGAGAACATTAATAAACCGACAGAACTCAATTCTGACACCGCATAACACAGGTGTAAACTGTAAATACTGTAAATATTTGTAAATAAATCTATTTGACATCCCCCTCCCCCGCCCCCTCCCTCTCATCCCACCCCTCCCAAAAGTTACACAGCACCCAAAAAGCAGACTACCGAAGCGTCCTGTTTTGCGACCAAGTTTTCAGGACAGAAAAAAATAAAACAAAAAATACATAAAAAAGCTCCACTCCCCAGCGGCTTAAACCCAAAAATTGTATTATACAACGAAAAATGTAAAGCGCCGACACATAATACAGCATGGCTACGTCGTACCGCCGCGTATCGGTACCTTTGCCTAACATATCATTACAAAAATTCACCGTTTATTGTGAATATGTACCTAAAACTGTATTCTTGGGCTCAATAAACAACTTTAAATAAAAAAAAAATCTTTAAATCTCAGTCTACAGTGTCTATTATTCTTCTCAGTTCTATTCTGGAAATAGTACTTTATTCTAAAATCGTTATTTTTACGTATTTATTTATTTTCCAAATCACTTATCACACACTTTGAATAAAAAATGCAATTGCTGTATAGGCCATTAATCAAGTTAATCATACCTTAATACTTGTGGCGGCACGTGCCACGGAACTTTCCAACGGCTTCGTGATACAAAGCGCTACGCCGTTGTGACATCAATCACATCTCAACCTACATCAGTGATAAGACATCGACCGCCGACCTCCGGACACTTTTGGTCACATCACCACCTTATCATCATAGCATACTACCACCCAAGTACCAACTCTACGTGACACCGTCAAAGCGCAACACCGACGTGCCCAATGTGCCATCGATATCTTCACGCTTCTTCCGCCGAATTCTCGGAAGAGCATACACGCGCCAACCGCTGCGGCACATCTAATGAACGCACGCTAGTGGAGATATTGATGGGCAACGAAGGGAAGGGTCCGATACACCTGGCACAATATTCGAGCAAGTTCATATAATTTAAAAGTTTCCCCTAATTTACGCGTTCAACCAGAATCTCGATAAGTGTTCGCCAAGACAGTTTCAACATCTGGACTACGTCGGACAGTTTACGACGGATATCCGACATATAAAAGGGGTAGAGAACAGCGTAGCCGATACTCTATCTCGCATCGAAGCGATCGGGAAATCAGTAAATCACTATACGCTAGCTGCAGCGCAAGAGAAGGATAGCGTGCTGCGCGAAATTATCAACGCTGACTCGAGCGCGCTGCATTTGAAAAAGGTACGATTTTCCGATCAAGGCGCCGAGTTATATTGCGATATTACAGCCGAGACCGTGCGACCGTACGTACCGGAACCGTTACGGCGCAACGTATTCCAATCGCTACATGGACTTTCCCATCCAGGGATGCGTGCTACGCAAAAATTGGTGACGACGCGCTTCGTCTGGCCGTCCGTAAATAAAGATTGCCGAACGTGGACGCGACAATGCATACCGTGTCAGCGCAATAAAGTCACCAGGCACGTATCCTCACCTGTCGGAACGTTCGGAACGTTAGCAGGCCGGTTCGAGCATCATCGCCATGCAATATTCGCAAGGATACCAGTATTGTTTAACGTGTATCGACCGTTTTTCGCGTTAGCCCGAAGCCATTCCTATCGCCGACATGAAAGCGCCAACCGTTGCTTCGGCCCTCCTTTCGACCTGAATATCTCGTTTTGGCGTACCTTTGAAAATTACGACTGATCAAGGACGTTAATTCAAATCGCGCTTATTCGAGGAATTATGCCGGTTGCTCGGCGTCAAACATCTGCGCACGACGGCCTATTATCCCGCGTCCAATGGGATGGTAGAGCGCCTACATCGACAACTTAAAGCGGCGATTAAATGCCACGACACGAGCAACTGGGTCGGAATTCTGTCGATCGTCTTATTAGGTATGAGAACCGCGATAAAGGAAGACCTTGTCACAGATGAAATCCGACTGAACAAAGCGATAAGATAGCGAAATTCCAAGCGCCTTAGCATGAGTGACCATCGGGATAACATCCGGTCACTCTATCCGTTCTCAGAAATATATGATCGAAGCCTTTTCCCACTCCCACGAATAAAAGAATTTAAATACTCCCCCTAAAATCATTCAAGTCAGTCTTGAACAGTCACGCCTAGAGCCCGGAAGTGTATTGTAAACCAGAAAAAAAATAAAATTTCTTCTTTTTCTTAAATTTCTTTGTATTTTACGTGACAATAGCATCGTCGCTACCTGAACAATCTGATACAACGCTGCCAAACGCCTTGAATCAGAAAACTCTTCCCATTCGCAACTCATCGTATCACACTCGCAACGTGTCACCTAAACGCGGCCTGACAACACCACATTAGCATCGTCAGTATCTGAACAATCGGATTCAACGCTACCAAACGCCTTGAATCAAAAAACTTTTCACGCTTGCAACGTGTCACCTACACGCGACTTGACGAAAACCACGTTCGCATCGTCAGTATCTGAACAATCTGATTCAGCGCCACCAAACGTCGTGAATCAGACAACCTCTCACATCCTCTGCTTATCGCCTATACGCGACTTGAGGACAACCTCTCACGATCTTCTGGGCCGGAAGAAACTGAATCCCATCCAGAACAACAGAGTCGAAACCCCTACAGCAGAGGTTTCGAAATCCACGATGATCGGATTATCTAGGAGCATTTCCTCTTCAATCAGCATTTCAACGTTCAATCTGTCTTATACCACGCCGCCTGGATCACCTGAGAGCAGGAGTATCATATCGGAGAGTCATTTTTCTGGACATAATGCGAAGACGCCACTTGCGCCATTGCCGAAAGGGGCCACACCTGCGAGTTACCCGAAGCGGAATAATCTTCACGTTATCACCACCGTGACGAATTCCTCAAATGAGATCGATAGTTGTCAGAACAACCCATCAGTTCTCAACACTTGTCCACTGAGTCCACAGACTTACAAATCATATAATCCTTGCATGATGATGAAATGCATCATGTTCGAAGAGATATTTTTATATTGAAATTAATATGTTTGCAAAATTCCTTAATTTCTTGAGATATAGGATTAAGAAAATAAAATATCTTATGTTGTATATGTTATCTGATTTAGTGAATTACATAGCGCGATTGATTTCAAGAAATGCAATTTCAAATGAGTTATATGGCATTTGTACTTTAAATATAAGAATAATATATATTACGATGATGATTCGATATGTATCGATAACATATCGTTGTATTAAAAATTTGTTAATTGTTGTATACGCTTAAATATAGGTGCGAGTGATAATGGTTAACACTTGAAAAATCTAGTCGAAGTAGAAATGTTACTAATTGAGCACACATGCTTCCGGTAAAGGAGATTCCGTTGATCATGCAGACAATGACTGAATCGAAGACTCCGTGTCTGATTTTGATGATAGCGACTCCATATCGTCGCTAAGGGTGGTGTCTTTCTGCACGAGGCTGCTGTAGATCGCTCGTGTTTCCATTTTCACCCCTCGATGACGTGACAAACTATACTATATATTGTTATATTATAGAGCATAATTCTATATAACGTAAAACTATATAACGGAATACTATATAACATAATACTATATAACGTAATTCGTTATAACGAAATACTGTATAACGTAATGCTATATAACGTAAAACTAGATAACGTAATACTATATAACGTAACACATAACGTAACACTTATCTTATGACGTAATACTATATAACGTAAAACTATATAACGTAAAACTATATAGCGTAATACTATATAACGTAATACTTTGAACGTAATACTATATTGGGTAATACGTTATAACGTTATACTATATAACGTAATGCTATATAACGTAATGCTATATAACGTAATGCTATATAACGTAATGCTATATAACGTAATGCTATATAACGTAATGCTATATAACGTAATGCTATATAACGTAATGTTATATAACGTAATACTATATAACGTAATACGTTCTAACGTTATACTATATAATGTAGTACTATAATTCGTAATACTATATAATGTAGTACTATAATACGATATACGTTGTAACGTAATACTGTATATTGTAATAATATGTAACGTAATACATTATATCGTAATACATTATAACGTATTAATATATAACGTAATGAAATATAGCGTGGTATTTTATTACGCGGTATAGTATAACGTAATATATTATAACGTGATACGATATATTCGCAGCTTATTATACAGACTATCTACCACAAAACTATCCAAACTAATGCAAGTAACTGAGACAAGTAATTAATATAGGGATCGAAATACTAGTGTTTGTTCGACCAATCGCGGGGAGACGTAGTCGCTAGGAGAGACGTCAACGGGAGTCGTAAATTCCCGTTACGATTATAACAATCGACACCACGACTTGATCGATCCCCTGATTTCCGTTGAGATAATAGGGGTGATCGAGTTTGTATAACACTGTGATTCACAGAATTATAAATTATATATTTCCAACACTTAGATTATACTGATGAGCATAGATAGAGAGATAATCACTTATCGCACGAAGATAAGATAGATATGTACGTTAGAGCAGGGCTCTTATAATTGGATTTAATGTATTAGTGGACGTGGCACTATAAGATATTTAGGAGAGGAAATGTATGCTCGACAATACCGAGACTGACTCTCGCGTTATGCTTAGACTGCCCCGATAGGTCTTAGCGTTAGACTTAGTCGTTGACTTTTCCAACCATGTAGAAGAAGTGAAGTTGAGTGAGGATGCTGTGTCGGAGGAAAGCTAAGGATGGGTGTGTCTAGCGCACGGGATCATCGGATTTGTTCATGCCACTTTAGGTCAGGAAGTGAGGGCAGTATACATTGCCTCGGATTGGACAAACGAAGGTTGGTGGACTAGGAAGGGTCTTAACCGCCCTCGATAGAAAGTTGCTAGTAAGAAGCATCGTACGTGAGAAAAACTAACTTTCCCGTGTCAAGCCGTAGTAAACAATAGTCTTTGGAAACTGATTTAGAAAAGACATTTGTTGGGTCTGAAGGACCTTAGCAGGCAAGTGACTCGGGTTTATGACGGGTGCTTAAGGCTATTGAGGGTACGCCGTACGGAAGAGCGGGCATCTGGTGTCCGTCTGGCCCGCGGTGTGTGACCTGGGCCAGGCAGAGAGTCGCCCGGCGTAACAACTAGTCCGTTAACAAACAATATACACTAAGCAAATATGTAAAAAAGGAAACATTATGAATATAAATAAAAATAACTGTCTTTTTGGTTATACTTACATAAAAATAGAATTATTGTCGCAGATATTGAGTTTGAGATATAATCTTTCAATTGTGAAATGTTCTTATATGTAGGCTGTTTCAGTATAATATAATTGTTTATATTATTATTTTTCTTGCAGGGCGCAGTATATCTGTATATGTACAAAGCGGTACAAGGCTTTTTTGGATGAAATATTCAATCCTTCGTATTCTTTGTATCAAATGGTTTTAACCATTTCTATTAAAATAAATTGCTTTTATTAGTATCAATTCTTTATCCTCATCAAATAATTTATGCAAAGCATATTGATTTATAATTATTTTATTATTAGAATCACTTTTAATATAATTCAGCTGAAAATCTGTTTTTAAAATCTCAGTTTAAAGCTCCTTTCCTATTGTGAAAAATTATGTTAGTAATTCGAATCCATTTTGATTATATACAGAGTGATATATGTACGTATGTATATTGAATTTTTAATGTACAATCGTAGTATGTATAATAATGTGCATGTTTCTAAATTCTTATAGGCGTGACACAAAATGCCACAGACGAATGTACCTCGTTTCACTTTTTGTGCCAATACTACAGAATCGATAACATTGCATGTGACATGAAAGTGGTAAAAACAGGTATGAATCGGTAAAAGTGGAAGTGACATAATAGTGGTAAGAAGGCTGGTAAAACTCCAATCTCTGTTGTATTGCATAATTTAATGTCACTTCATTCTTTATGTTACGTTCATCCTATATGTTTCTCGTATTTGGTATGTGCCCATGTGCAATAATGATGCAATTTTATTTGGCTAGATTTTTACAAGACAGGTTTACTAAAATCAACATAAAGGTTACATTACGTGAAACTTAAATTCAAATTTGGTATCAATTTTCAACAACAAACTATGTACATTGAATTAATCGGTTTCAATTTACTTGTCATTTAACGTTATTACATATATAATTGTGTAACAGTAAAAATTTATTTTTTTTATTTATTTATTTACTATATACATTTAATTGCATTGATAATTCTGATAAATTTTGTAATAACTGCAACAATAACTTGCCGGTTATTTTATTAAATCATAATTTACGATCTCAACGTTTATATATTGTGTTTTATTTTCATAGCGATAAGTTTATTATTTTCTGAATTTGCATATGAAATGGCCTGGTCTGGGAGATTTCACGCAAAAAACAATCATGATCTTATACAACATCTGAGATGTAAGTGATATAAATATAACTTTGCAATTACATTTACTACCAAAAAAAAGTTAGATGTAAACCATATGTCTTTTTGATTTAGCATCAAGAATAATCAAATCAGACAGAGTTTATGAAGCAATGTCTTCTGTAGATAGAGGAAATTATACCTGTTCTGGCTATGCATATATAGATTCTCCACAGGATATTGGCTATGGTGCAACTATAAGTGCTCCTCATATGGTATACAGATATCTATTGAATTTAAATCTGTAATTTGGTGCAAGTGCCGATGTCATTATTTATAATACTTCCCGCTGTTTTAAATTTCTTTCGCAGCAACAACAAAAAGAATGAATTAAAGCTTATGATATTTGTGTTTTTTATAGTGACTTTGGTATTTTTTTATAGTGTTTATTGTATAAAAAATATTGTCATCAGCACATACAAATGCCATTATAATTATTTCCAGGTAGAATTTTCAGATAGAACTTGAAATTGTCGTTTTTATATAGAATATACAATTGCTTATAAATTCAATATTGAGTTCAAGTCATTTTTGAAAAAATATGACATTGGCACTTTTTGCACCAAGACACAGAAGCATAATATAGAAAATATGTCAATGAAATTGATAAATTAAAATTATTTAGCATGCATATGCTTTGGAAATACTTGAAGATAAGCTGTGTGATGGTGCTAGAGCATTAGATGTTGGTTCTGGTTCTGGATATTTAACAGCATGTATGGCAATGATGTTAGGAACAAATGGATTAGCTATAGGTATTGAACATATTTCTGAACTTAAAGCATTTGCTATGCAAAATATTCAGAGAGATAACCCAGAACTTCTTGAAAGCGGTCGTGTTCAATTAGTTGGTAATTATTTTCTAAATTTTATATAAATATGTGGATTTGTATATTTCATATAAAGATATGTAATATTCAACATTTTTCTAATATTTATGTATAATATTCTAGTTGGAGATGGAAGATTAGGATATCCAGAAAAAGCACCATATGATGCTATTCATGTGGGAGCTGCTGCTAAAGAAATGCCTCAAGCTGTAAGAAAAAAACTTGATTACTTAATATTATACAGAAATATATTATATAATCATTAAAATATTTATTACACAGTTAATTGATCAACTAGCTCCTGGAGGACGTTTGGTGTTACCAGTGGGTCCAAGGAACTCAGATCAAGTCTTAGTACAGGTTGATAAAACAAAGGATGGGAAGATTAAGAAAAAGTCTCTTACAGGTGTAGTTTTTGTTCCATTAACAAGTAAAGATAAACAACATCCTTCATGAGATACATGCATGCTCCAATAAGTGAGCAGGCTTTTTTCTGTGAATTAAATGCAAATGATAAATAAAGCTTATAGGTTTTAGTTATATATGCACTAATATATATACCCAAATACTTGCAAATAAATAAAGTACTTGCAAAAGAAGTAAAAAAGAAAAGAAAATCTTAGATGTAGACATTATAAGTATCAATATATTTCAAATTGTATGTAATATAAATGTAGTTACAAACATCCATAAAAAGTAAATATTATGTAATATATTCAATAATATATCAACGATAATTCACAGGGCACGAAACGCATCCTATAACGGAGTTTTTTCTGTTAAATTAAATATTCTATCTAGTTTAAAAGGTTTAATAACACATTAACAATGAATTGAACTATATTCTTTTATTATTAATACTTATAGTTAAATACAAATTATCATATTATGTTACAGTTTTAGTTTTGACAAACTAGTTTTGACAAATTAGTTTTGACAAAGGTTGAAAGATATATCATAATTTATTGCATTCTACGATTTCTTAAAAATACATTATTTAAATGTATAATAAAATTGTACCTTTCCATATATGCAATCAATTAAGTCTTTATGTATCAGCATTTGAGATCTATTAGATGTAATTTGGCACACACAATTATTTCCATACTATACACAAAACATTTTATATATTCATGAACTGATCAAATTTTACTATATAAATATTTAAAGGAAGTTTCAAAAATAATTTACTATGATATATCAAACATTACATTCATAAATTTTGTCATAAAGTATAAAATAAAATTATTTAATTTGATCCAATATTGTGTTTCGTGGTCCTGTTTTATTTTAATATAGAGGGCAGTATTTATATATTCCTTTGGTTCAGACACAAATTGTACAATTAAAGAGCTTTAACTATAAGCAAACTGAGTGCAGAACCTGATATCAATCCTATACCAAGGAAAGCTCCCATCATAATACATGCAATTTCCTTCTCTTGAGAATCTACAACCCTGTGTAAAAATCCTTAGTATCAAACTAATAAAAATTTATTAAGTTAGTATATATAATAACTTACATAGGAGTTAAAATAAACGATAAATTACATAGATAGCCATTACTGATGGCAAATGCAACAGTCATTAAAATATAATAAAGATCATTATGAATATAAACAGAAAGATGATGTCGGGGCTGAGCATTACAAAATATAAAAGCTGGTACAAAGATGACTCTCATCAGACTTAAAAATACGACTTGCCGTGGTTTATTTTTTGGCTAAAATATTAATTTAAATATTATTATAGTAACAAAAAAGTATATATTTTCAAATAGCGTTTATACATACCCATTGAAAAATACCTGATAATATTCTTCCAGTATAATCACCACAACTAAAAATGAGGTAGGTCACCACAGGTACAAAATAGATATCTATAAAACATATAAAAAAGCTATAAAAATTTTATAATTATATAAAATTCAATTGCAAGACTTACCATTCCATACATAACCTTTGCCTTTATACTGACTCTCCACTAACACAGTAAGTGCTGGGTATACAGAAAAGGATATCAAAAATACTAGAAATACATTAATACCATAATGCCAAATTCTTTTAATAATACGCATATAAGATATTGTAGTGCCTTGCGAAAATGTTACTTCTCCGGTTATTGAATAATCTGCTTCTACATTTTCAGAGAATTTTTGTACCATATGATGTCTGAAGAATACCTATGGTAAAAAATAAATGATATCCATATGACATTATAATTTAAGTCTTCTCTTCAGTTCGCAATAGATTATTTTGTTATATGTCTGTTATTATCATAAGCCACTTATAAAACACCTGTATGATAAACATCATTATGGAATGCTAAATTACTTACTGCTTTTTCTAAAATTATATATGCAATCAAAGATAAGAACAATATAACATCTCCAATTATAAAATAAACTAGACCTGAAAGTACAGGACTAGCACCAATCCAAAGAGAACATATTTCTGCTGTAGCAGTAATAATTCCTCCAAGAGCTTGCCCACTTGACATAGCTGTTATATATTTTGGAGAAAAGCGTCCAGCAATACCCATTAAACTCCCTCCAAAAATTGCACTTGCAGCTAGAAGAACACAATGTTACTATTTTATCTAATTTAAATGTTGTAATATTCAATAATACTTCAAATTCTGGTGATATACCATTGACACATGCCACTGTGATCAAAGTAATTATTAAAAATGTTCCCTGCCCTAAAACCAAAGTTAGTATATTACTTTAAATGTAAAATATATATTTTTATTCTGAATATTATTTTTTTATTAAACTTACATTTGTCCGTATTTATTTTAACAAACATTGTTGTTAGAATAAAAAATAATAATATTGTGCATTGAGAGCCCACCATTCTTACTCTTAAGGAAATTCTGTTATTTTAATATTTTGTTATATAGTTTATATAGTTTAGTTGTTAGTTATATAGTTTAAAATTTCTTTTAATTTATATATTGCACTAATTCTTTCTTATTATATAATTACAGTTTTATTTTACTTACCTTTTACTAATGAATGCATTTACAATTAAAAAAAATGTATTTGGTAGCGCACTTGCTACACTTATATATGATGTAAAACTAACTTGGAGATCAGTTTTTTTTTCTAAATTTTCCATATGAGTGTAATTAATACCTTTTGTAGAATTTTTCTGTATCTCTCGAAATTTATACAACCAATAATCATCAGCTGTGATAAAAAAGCTCCAAGGAATTAATGTATTTATACCAAGTACATAAAAAACAATATATGCGAGATTATATCTGCAAAGTATAATTTCCAACATTATGTAAATTTTTAAATATATATATGTACATATTCATACAGTAATAAATTATGTATTCATAATAATGAATTAAATTATTTTAAACAGTTTTTACTTATCACTCGGTTCATATTGATTTAGGAATGGTTTTTCATCTGGAACAGAAATGTTTGGATCATCAGCTTCAGTTTCTAAATCATCTTCAAATTCACTGTCTGATACACCTCCTAGCAAAGGTCTTCTGTTTATAGAATATGACATGGTGAAACTAAAAATATTTAAAAAATTATTACATTGTTACAACATTTACAAAATTATAAACATTGTGATATACTATATATAATATGATAACATAAATAAATAAATTTTATCATAAAGTTGGAATGAATATAATCATGTGCAATGAATATAACATTAATTAGGCATAATTATATTTATATTTTGTACTTACAGTACTATATACAAAGCAGCAACAATGTTTCAACAAATTTTCTCTTGATAATTTATATACATTTAAAGCACTAATTATTTACATGTTGATAAATAATCAAAGTAAATTTCTTTAAACGTTATCGAATTTAACAGATGTAAATTCTTTCAGTGACCATGTTTAATAAACCACGTCTATGAAACGATTGACAATGTCCTCAGTACATTATTGTTTTACAGTCTCAAAAGACTTAATACCGTAAATATATATATACATATATAAGTTATTTGCTTGACCACCTGTGATTAAGCACAGATATAAAAACCGAATACTGTGGCATTATAGTATTACATTAATCCCAATGTTCTCCTTTCACCATTACTTATTTGTGTATAGACATAAAACAGCTGGTACATAATACAAATATGACATAAGGCATAAGGTATCAGTGTTAATGATGTATTATTAAAACCAAAGAGTAGGGATACTCTTTGGTTAAAACTATGCCATGCATCATATGGAAACAAAATATAAGTAAACTAGGACATTCTAAGCTGGTAGTACTTATTTTACTGATTAAAACTGGTGTTTATATTGCGCATTGTATATGATAATTTAACCAATCAAATATAACATTTTATTTTTATTTTTACTGATCGCGTACAGCTCGTATATACATATATGTATATATATACATATCTGTACATACATATATAGATCCCACCATTGGTTAGACAAAAAGAAGAGGTTCAAGTCCAATGTTGATCGAGTTTGCATACTGATGCGATGTAAAGATAGTTATGTAAAGTGTAAAGAAGTGTAGGTCAGTAGGTTTTATGTAGATTATACATCTGAAAAATTATATTCCACGGCTAATGTGCGTCAGCTTCATTATTTGTATCTATCAAATGTAGAACGTTTAGTAAATTTGATGGATAGTAAATGCGATATTTATCGTATTTCAGCTCGTAACGTTTACATGATATGGACGTGTAATGACAGTATAGGAAACTGCAAAAATGTATTGTGCATTAGGAAGATGGTAAACAAGTTTACTTGATTAAATTCATCAAAATATAATTAAATGGTATCATTTTTTTTAGTATTTTAGTCGATTTAACAATCATCTTATAGTTTTTGTAGGAAAAATGCAGTAAGAGCTTTAAGTACGGGTGAAATATCCACTGCACTGCGACCTTTTTATTTTACCGTTCACCCCGATCTTTTTGGACAATATCCCACGCAAAGAGTGAGTATATTTTAATATAATAAGTTGAACAACTTATAAAAAGTAAATTTTGAAGGTAAGCGATTTAAAATCGTTTATACGTCGGCAACACAGTTCATTTGATTATAGTTAGAATTATTTATAGAACAAAGGAAGTGCAATAATTACTGCATACACGTGTATGCATGTATAAATACTTATGTATAAATAAATTCTTTACACTATATGAAAATTTTCAATTTCTACTAAAAATGGTAATGTATTAAATATATAATATTTTTGCTTTTTTAAATGTTTCAGACAGTAAATGAAAATTCTTTAAAACAACTAAGTTCTATTATAGAAAGTTTACAACAGCAAAGACCAATAAGACCTACCACTTTACCATTTTATTTACGCTCAAAAAATGAAAAGGAACTCAAGTCTGGAAAATTTACTTTGGTACAGATACAGTTGAAAGAAAAGGATTTAAGACAAACTATACTTTCTATCTTGAAGACATGTGATTTGCCAACAACGTTTGTAGATCAAATTGAAGAACAAAAGCCACCAGATAGTACAAAGTACAAGTCAAGATATTGGCAAAGAAAAGGAGCTGGGGAAGATATAGATTTCTCAGAACTAGAAGATGATCCTATTTATGCATCTATTTTAATGAAAAGAAAAATTAATTCAGAACCTGATACTCTTAAGTAAGTCTATTTTAATCTTTTATTTATGTAACTAAAATAATAAAAACTTGAAGCTAATTATGATTTTATAGGGCATATTTAGATAAACACATTAATGAAGTACATGTGAAGTTAGAAGCATGTAGACCAATGAGAGAAGAAGTACAAAAGTTAGAAAAGATATTATGTTCTGAATTAGGTTTGAAAAATATTATATGGGACTGTGGATGGAATATAGCTCATTACAGGGGATGTTTATTAGCTTTTAAGGCATTAGCTGAACATCATCCTGAACCAATGGAAGTACTCAAAAATAGGACACTTGTCTTTGCTAATGATACTGGCATAAGTGTAGAGGGAAATGTTATGTTAAATTCAGGTGAAGTTAGACACAATTGGCTTGATGTAAGAATAAATTATTAAATTTATATAACATTTATAATATATTTCACTTTGCTAAATCAATATTTATTTTAACAGTTAATCAAGAACATTCAGAAGTATGATGTGGTATTATTTAGATTACCAGCTTTCGAAAAGGCAGTTTCACAAGTGCTTCTTGACATTAAAGTTGGTCGACGGTGCGTAATACAACACATTAATTGAGTGACGGTAAGGCTCAGGGTACTCTATATGTGCAGGAAATTCATGCCAAAAGTAATGGTTAGCCAGTATGAACGTCAACTTCGACAACTTACAACAACCCTCTCGGATTATCGAGGACGACGAAATTATCCGAAAATGTGGCCAGCCGATTTATCTACTTATGAAATCGTAATTGAAGCGTTAGTATTACTTACGTCTACCTATTTAACGTCTAATATATATTTTCTTTCAGTTCATTTATAAGTATATATATTTAATAGTGACTTAATTTATTTGTAAGTACAATATATTGTAAATTTAGGGCATACGTAAGAAGTGTGAGTAAATTAAATTTTATTTTCAGTGAAGCAGGTCCTTTAATGCTCTCTCCTACTGGACAGTTTATAGTTCCATCTTCATGTCCAAGTTTCCTTTTAGTAAACTTTATTACTGATAATTTAGAAGAAGCCACTAAAAGATTACATCATTACAATAAGTAAGATCGTGTGGTAATCTAGCATAAAAAATTAGTTCATTATTCTAAATATTGCTTTTTGCAGCATAAAATATGTAGAACGTGAACTACATGACAAAACAGTCCAGGAATTGGGGTTGACTGTTTTAAATAAGGATGACAGTATAACTCCTGATTTGATGATACAATGCTGTGAACGCCTATTATTGCATAAAAGCATTCTAGCTCCTTTATTGAAAGGTGTTATGCTTTGGGTGACACATTATTACTCTGTTATGAGTGATGGTGTATTATGTATTCCATGGGACTGGAAACTTTGAGTTTCAGTGTAAAATATTTTCTAATGTCTTCTTGCTGTTTTTAACTTCGTACCGATTAATAGAACAATGACAAAAAACTGATTAATTGTTAATAATTATTATGTAGGTTATACGTGTGATAAAAGATTTACATAGATTACATAGATTAGTTAGATTTACATAGATTAAAAAACTAACTTAGGGAATTGCACAAAGCAAATAACTTTTGCATTATGCTTTGTAAAATACAATTAGCAATGCAAATAATTCATTGTACCTTATAAGCTATATTTGCATGTTAAATGTAATTATTATGTAACTAATCTTAATACATTGTACATGAATTTTTGAATTTGAGTAAATATAAAAAAGAGGATATTTTGTAAAATCATGCAATGCGAATAATGCATGTAGAAAAATAAAGATTAGAAAATTTTTACATTAATGCTAAACTTTATTAAAATTCCTTCAATTCAATATCTCACTATTGTTAGAAATACAAAATCTCTCCTTTCTGTTCTCCGTCATAAACTTTTCATAATTATATCCAGACTTGCGCAGAAAATCTGACACCAATCATTAAGAAATAGAATATACATACGTTTGATTTATGGTGGGGCGAACGAGAGAGACCGACAGACGCCTTGCGATTTAGTATAAAACTATCATGATGGCCGTTACGTTATTATGACAAGAGATACGTCAAACGTGTTCCTGATTTCGTTGGTCCTTCATGTATACACAAACAATAAAAATGCCGGTCCAGAAAGATACAAATATCGTAAAAATCGCTGTTCAGATGACGGAACAAGTACCACAACTTATTGAATTTAATCAAAAACATCCACTTACTGCTATTATTCAGGTACTTACAAATTAAAAATTAATAATTTATTATATATAACATACATAGAAATTTTGTTAGTATACGTTTTTATTGATATTTTTTAAGAAAATTTGCCTAAAATTAAGTGTATATAAGATAAAGGCTTATGTAAAATGAGAATTATATATTTTATTTTTATTAGGAATTGTGTAATGGGTGGGGTCTTTCTGATCCTGAATCATATTCATTACAATTTTCGGAGAGTAACAATCAAAATTATATCACAGAAAAAAATCGTAATGAAGTAAAAAATGGTAGTATTTTGAGATTGGAATTTTCCCCCTCTAAAACAGCCTGTGATATTCTAACCAAGCTCAATAATGGGACTATGGAAGAAAAAATTACTGCTTTGCAAAAATTGAGCACTCTTAGCACAGATATGACATTTGCATTAGAATTTATTAACAAGCAAGGATTAGCTTTAATTATATCACAGGTATTACAAATTTGTTTCTTTAGTTTAGTTATATTATTTTATACTTTATTATAATTTATAACATACATAGGTGGAAGGCGAAAAGTATAAGGGAAATGCACTTGCATATTCACTTCAATCATTTGTGGAGCTAATGGATCATGGAATTGTTTCATGGGATATACTAGAGACACCTTTTATTAATAAAGTAGCAAGCTATGTGAACAATCAAGCTGTAATTCAAGATACTAGTATTATTGAAGCTTCACTTAGCATTCTTGAAAATATAGTATTGAATTCATCAGGAAAATATGGACAAGTTGAAAAAGAAGTTACATTTCCTAATCTAGTGATGCATTTACAAAGTGCTCGTCCACAAATACAACAAAATGCAATAGCTCTAATAAATGCCTTATTTCTTAAGGCTGATTTATCTAAACGTAGAGCTGTTGCTGCAACTCTTCAATCTAAACAAGTTAGAAATGTATTTTTGACGAATATCATACAATCTACTGGTCAGGTATAAAATCTTTCTTTTTTTCATACTATACAGGATGTACAAAAAGTTAGGGAAATACTTTAGGAACATATAGTACTCATCAAAACAAGTAAAAAGAAATCTTAATAAACAACAGTTCAAAAATCATTAGCTTCTAAAGTTAGAAGGTGTTTTTGTCAGTAAGACATTTACAGCATATGTTTCATATGTCTCCCATTCATTTCAACATTCACTTTGCCACATATTCTCATAGGCACATGCATATGTTAAAAGATTCCTAGCATTTCTCTTATTTCTTGACAGTAGTTTTCAATTTGTTGTATTAACTCATTTGACAAAGCAATTGGTTTATACACTTAACATCTTGTAACTCCAAAACTAGTGGCTTTTGGATCCACGTTTATTAAGACCTTTTTACATGTACTCCGTATATGCATATAAATTTATGATACAATCAAATTTAATTATAGGTTGGTGCAGAAATGGCACACCAATTATATGTACTTCAAACACTTATGTTAAGTTTGTGGGAACAGCGTATGATGACAAAAATGGATCCACAAGATCAAGATGCACATGATAAGATTAAAGAACTTCGAAGAATTGCTTTTGATACTGAAGGAGCTGTAGGTGGAGATATTACTGCTAGAAAACAGGGTCTTTTTGCTAAGGATTATAAAAAATTGGGTTTCAAATATGATATTAATCCTGCTCTTGATTTTACTGAAACTCCACCCGGCATGCTTGCTTTAGACTGTATGGTTTATTTTGCACGTAATCATACTGAAGCTTATACTAAAGTTGTTTTAGAAAACTCTTGCAGGGCAGATGAACATGAATGTCCTTTTGGTAGAACAAGTGTGGAGCTTGTCAAATTACTTTGTGAAGTAAGTACTTACATAAAACTTAACATAAGCCCTTAAAATAAATTAAATTCTCCATTGGATTTGATTAGGTTTTACGTATTGGAGAAGCACCTAGTGAACAGGGACAATCATATCATCCTATGTTTTTTACACATGATCATCCATTTGAAGAGTTCTATTGTGTATGCATAGTCCTTTTAAATAAGACTTGGAAAGAAATGAGAGCCACCACTGAAGATTTTGTAAAAGTATTTTCTGTTGTCAGAGAACAAATTACTAGAGCACTTCAGTGTAAACCTACAGCATTGGATAAATTCAAAAATAAATTACAACAATTAACATATTCGACAATTACTAATTTATGGCAACAAGAAAGGACTAGCAGGGAAGAGTGGGAAAGTCATGCAAGACCCATAGTTGAGCTCAGAGAACAAATTACACCTGAAATCTTAGAACTTATTCAACAACAACGCTTAGGATTCTTAGTAGAAGGCACCAGATTTATGAAATATAGCGCTAGAGGACAGGTATTGGTCGTCATATATTTCATAAAATATTAAATGAAACGATATTTTTGTTGCTTTAACGAACATTATAATGTATATAGAGAATAAAGGATAAGTTCTGGTACGTTCGACTTTCACCAAATCATAAAGTATTCCATTATGGTGACTGTGATGAAAAATCAGTACCAACAATAGATGAACTTCCTACAAAATTAGCTGTTGTTGAAATTCGTGCTTTACTGACTGGTAGAGATTGTCCCCATATGAAGGATTTGCAGCGACGGAAAACTACGCATCAGTTGGCTTTTTCTTTAATTTTAGATTCTGTAGAAGTCTCAAGCCTAGATTTCGTTGCTCCTGATGAACAAGTTTTTGATTATTGGACAGATGGCATTAATGCTTTACTTGGTATGTTGTAATGTTATTCTCGCCTTTAACTGACATTTCTTCAAATCCAAAAAGAGCATGTTTTATTTATAGGTAGTAGAATGACCAGTAAAGAGGCGGAAAATGATTTGGAGACATTATTATCCATGGACATTAAACTAAGACTTTTAGATACGGAAGGAATTGATATTCCCCAAGATCCGCCTGCTATTCCCGATCCTCCATCAAATTATGATTTTTGTTATGAATTAAAATAAGAATTTTGTCTTATACATGTTCAATAATTGTTATAATAATTTAACATAAGATATATTGGCAAGGTAATGTTTAAATATTTATATGTCAAAGAGAAAACTAATTATAAGCTATAACAAGCTATAATAAGCTATCCTAAACTATAATTTTTATACATACAATTAATTCTTAGCATTTTTTATTAATGCTGTTTCAACACAATACTTTTAATTATATACATAAATTTTTAATTATGTAAACCAAAACTGATACTTTAATTAGGTACAAAAATGCAGTATATTTTACCAAAGATACATTTCACATGTACAAATTATATACATATAACATTTTCAAAATTATTTGTATATATCAAATTTATATTTACATGATAATATATCCCATCTTTTTTATCTAATGATCATAAGAGGATAAAAATATAATATTATGATTCCTCTAATAAATTTTTAGTTAAATTATTCCAATCATGACGAAACTTTATTTAGAGAGAAAATGTAGTGTTTAAGGTATAAAAAATTCATAAATATAAATTAATAAATTATTTATTGAATCATTTCTTATTTAATATCATGAGTAAAAAGCTATAATATTAAAAGCAATAATCATCGAGATTATGTGCAGGTACATATGTGACAGTTGACATAATGTTAATTGCTTAGTTAATAATATTTTCAATTTCTTAGAGGTGTAGTATTACTGAAATATAGTAATTGCAATTTATCATTATTTACATAATATCTTCTGAAAGTATCTGGTAGTTTTGTGGGTCATTTGTTTGATGATTTGGAGGACATAAAAAGAATTCTATAAAGTTGAGAACAGGACCTCTACTAAAGGGATTCAAATATCTTCCTTTTTTGTCTCGTAAATACGAGTACCGTTTATAATTAAACATTTCATTTGTTGTTAAATTCATACACGCATGTAAGACCTGTATAAAGAAAAGAAATCGTTAAAAATATAGATACTATGTATGACATTCGATGTTAAAACAGAATAAATTTTGATATTTACTGAAGTACATGTCAAAATCCATCCAAGCCCACAGAATACTAATGCTTCTAGTACACCCAATACAAATAATAATTGGATTCCTTCAATTGCCATACAATAGCAAGCAAAATAAATAGTGAATGAACAATTTATTGCTACACACATAACAAAAAGAAAGAACCACATTCTGTAATAATAATTAATGGGTTAATTATAGAAAATATTGAATTATAATTTTCTATGATTAAATATAAATTGTATTAGACATTACCTGTTTCTCAAACCTACACAGTTATATATAAACGGGCAGTGATGATCAAAATATGTAACACATCTGTTGCAGATTCTGCAATGCTTAGCTCTTAAAGGCCTAAAACACCTACAGCTATGACACAAACGTGACAATACAACATTTCTTTTTTTCCATTTATCAAAATATGGAATCTGAAAATAAAAATCGTTTTATGTAAAATGGCTATATAATATTTTATAATATATCATAGAATTATAGAATACTTGTTTAATTGCTCTATAATAGGTTTCACTATTCTGGGGTACATAACCAGGATCTCTTCTATTTGCTACAATCCATGAGATCCACATAACAATGTTCCAATAAATAAAACAATAGTGACTACCACGTAAAAGATTCCATGTTAATGGAATACATTTTAATAAATACATTGGATATCCCCATAAAAGGACGGATATCATAAATAATAATATAGGACCTTTACTGTTTCCAGCTCCACCAAATAATAATGCCCTTAAAGGAGAAGCAAGAATAAATATCTCAATTGATAACATTTTCTGCAAAACACTTTACAAAAGGAAATTACAAACCACAGTTCGTTAATCGGCGGAATCCATCTAGCTCGTCGTTTCTGTTCAGCTTGTAGTATTCTTACAATTTCTGAATGTCTGTGACTTTTTGCCAATTGTAATGGTGTTTTACCATTTTTATCACGAGGTTCTAGTTCAATCTTGCTTTTTTCACATAATATTTTTACACAACTGACATTTCTAGAAAGACACGCTAAGTGTAGTGGAGTGGATCCAAAGTAATCTGGTTTTTGCAAATCTACTCCACTATACATAAGTAATCTTATTAATTCTGCATGACCTTTATATGCAGCCCAATGAAGTGCAGTATCTCCATTTATATCTGTTAAATGTCCTAGTGCACCAGATCCTAACAAAAATGCTGCTGTTGCAAATTTTCCAAACATACAAGCAGTCATGAGTGGTGTTAAACCTTTAAAATCCGCTGCATTAACAGCAACTCCAGCCTGAAATCAAATGAAAACAATTTAAATGTAGATAAATAAATAATAAGCTATGAAACTGTTTATTTCATTTTAATACCTTTAACAATAGCTGAACTATTGCACTATGACCTTTTCGACAAGCCCAATGTATCGGTCTTGGTCCTTGAGTTCCAAGACAAGAAAGATCAACTGGTCCATTTCGTTCTATTAAATATCTCATTACCTGTAATATGACAATAAATATAGTAGTTAAAGAAAAAGAAATTTATTCTTTTTGAATAAAATTAATTTACAAAAGCTTACTTCAATATTTCCATCCAGAGCAGCCCAGTGGGCAGGAGTATATCCCCATTCGTCTCTTGCACTTAATACACTTAAACCATTTTTTTCTACCAATTCATCGACTGCCCCAATCTCACTAAAAGAACTTTTTATTTATTTTGATCATCCTTGCATTTATTCGCACAAATAACATTATATTTATAAAACTAATAGTGTGTACTGCAGATACCCAGCTCTAAGAAGTTCAAATATTTGTTTTGTTTCATCAGATGGAGTTTGACCTGGTGCAGTTTCATCGGCATAAATATTATCATCAGGGCCATTTCTAGATCTTAATTCAGTGCCTTTAGGTGGTTCATGACTGTGATGAGTAGTGTTAGAAATTGGAGTATTTGGTAGATGCCCGACCATGTCGGGATCTGGACTTAATTCCCATACGGATCTCGCTGCACCTGGCCCTGTTACAGGGCTCACAGGATATACCTAAAATTAACATTAATTTTTATTATTAAGTAGAATTTGAAATTTAAAAATGTTCAATTTATTATATAAAATGAAGAAATGTATAATCCCAATCAAAACACTTAAATTTAAATTTGGAATTTTAAAAATTGCAATTTAAAAATATAATTTAAAGTTTTAATTTTTTTTTTAAGCCTTAATATGTATCACATTATTTTTTTATATTCCACAAAGTTCCAATTCTTCCATTATTGCATGTACGATATGGTTTATATGAAAAAACTTTAATCAAAGCTTACTTTGCAAAACGTTGCGAGTTCCGGATTTACACGTTCGTGTTCTGAAGGTGTCCTAAAAGATGTACCCTGTACAGAGGATGTTCCACCTTCTGGAACGGTTAGTCACAAAGAAATATTTGGTCCAACCATGTTTTCTAATCTCCTTTTTGTTATACACCTTTTCTCTCAGCGTGACAGATTCTAGAACAATACGTTCTTCGTAATAGCACTATGTCAAGTTACAAACAGCAGTGTTCGCATTTCTAAATGGGACTATCGTTATATGATATTGCGCATTTAAATCAATACTTCGGTTGAATAAACGCCTGCGTACTAAAATTAGCAAAATCCTGAAATTTATACTATGTATGGTACCTTTTATAATTTCGACATAAAAATATGCATTTTATTATGTTTTATAGAATCACCAAAATCAAAATGGCATTTCAAAAATTTGGTGAATGAAACTAATAATCTGGTATGATAAATGAAATACATATATATAATACATGTATAATGATAATATACATAATTATGTTACATGATAAATATAGTTGTTAGATATTACGTATATATAAATATTTAAATAGTCTACTTTTTAAATATTTCTGAAATCAAAAAAGAATCGCTTTCCGAATTTGAATATGTATTATGATTATGAGCAGAGAGAAAATGAGAGCGCTCACGCTTTTGGTTGTTCCCGAACTAGTGCTGCACCATGCGGTCAAGTGCTGAGTTTAACTGACGCTAGTATATACAAGAACCTATAAAATTAGGGATCTGCCCTGTTTGGTTGTACTTTGGCATACACAAGAACTTATTGAATACCATGCTACAAGAACCTATTTAATTGTACGGTTATCCAAGATTATTTTTCTATCCAAGATGGACAAGCATGAGAATGATAAAATCGCGTAATAATGAAAGCAATTGTAAGTTACCTAAGCAAGAGAAATTAATCGTTTACTATATTTTTTTTGGCGAAGAAAAGAGAATATTCCCTTTCAAACGATTATGGATTACTGGAATGATGCAATAATTTTAATATTTCTCGATACACCATTTAGATTTAACATTAATCCATGGCACTTGGTACGTTAATTGTATTGGCATGAATATTTTGTCATCGTAGTATAAAATCACATATTCTTTTTCCTTAGTACGATGGTGTTTGCATATGAGGTCATTTATTGTTGTAAAATGTGATACATGTCTTTTTGATAGTACTCATATAAATAGAGATAAATAGAGACGACATATATAGGTTTCTAATCTAGAAAACCATTGGTTCAAAAGTTTTGCGTTCTTAAAGTTTGATACTTTTAGCCTTTTTTTTACGTGGAAGGAATCTTTATAGGTAGGTTCTTTCCTCAGAGAACGTAGGGTAGTGCTTAATTTTTACCGGTTAAAACCTCTACGATGGCCATCCCGGACTTTGGGAAAGGGGTTCCCAATCAGACAGGTGGCAGCTCCGCGGCGCTGGCCCTTATCCCCAGCGCCTAGGACCTATCGGCCACGGCGCCCGTGTCCTCCACCTCTCCATGAGAGCTGCGCTCCCTTTCTAGATCGGCTGCCTTTTTCCGGAGCACTACCTGCTCGCAGGAACAGGTGACCACCCTCCGGTCCTTCATGCCTTTGTACTATTTCCAACCCTGCTTTATATGTGTCATCGTTCAAAAATATAGTAGATAGTACATTTCTCTTTTTTAGCTAACTTACAATTAGTTTCATCATCGCGCGACTGTCATTCTTATACTTGTTTATCTTAGATAGAATAGTAGATATGAACTTTTCCGTAAAATTGTGCAATTAAATAGGTTTTTCTAGCATGAAATTAAATACGTTCTTATCTATGTTAGTAAGCAATCAAACAGTGCAGATCCCTAACTTTAAGCTTAACACATTGTTGACCGGTCACGAGTTAACTTGTGTTTTCATGCCCAAACGTTGCCGACCGGCCACGAGTAAACTCGTGATGCGCTTTGTTTTCGCATCAACGTCGTTTTCTCAGTGCGCTGTTGGAGATCATACAGTACAATTGTTGGTCAGCATACCTGTTCGGGATTTGGAGTGGCCGCCTGGTAATTACAGCGACGCTTTATGTGAACCAGATGCGATCCTCGGAGAGGACGACCGTCAAGGGTCTACGCTACCCTAGTGCGGACCCATCATAAACAGTGGGCCTATTGTACAATCAAGGTACTTTAGGATCCCACGGAAAACCCCATAAGGCACGTAACTTCTTTATTTTATGGTACATCTCAGAAAGACCGGAAACGCGGGTTTTTCCACCAAGTGTAAGGTCACTTGCGCGCGAACCTTCATGAAGGCGGCCAGCCCATCCTCAAACATACGTCTTTATCCAATGATCAGTTAGGAACAGACTTGAGGCACATCCACCACGAACTTTCCTCTACGACAGCAACATCACCAAGAGTCACTCTTGCACCAGTATTCTAAGAATCAACATATGACCGTATTCAGTCAGTGACCATTATATTTAACAGGA
This sequence comes from Bombus bifarius, assembly GCF_011952205.1. NCBI lineage: Eukaryota > Metazoa > Arthropoda > Insecta > Hymenoptera > Apidae > Bombus > Bombus bifarius. The sequence goes on along the minus strand of NW_022884571.1, from coordinate 1,352,749 downwards.
TAGCCAGTGAACTAATGACAGTTGTATTCAGAGTATTAAGTGGAACCCAGTGAACTTAAAGACAGTTGTATTCAGAGTATTGAGTGGAATAAATAAGGTGACCTAAACCTCGCTCTGTACATTTATTATAATCCTCCACCTTGGACGCTAATAACGTTCAAGGCTCACGATACCAACCGATTAGTTGTGCCTGACTGGTTGCTAGTTAGTTGAGTGTCGTAACAATATCTCAAGTTGTGTCTCTCGCTTATAAGACTCGTCAAGTTGTGTCCTTCGTTGTAAAAGAAATTTCAGCGATGACGGAACGTATCAATGAAGAATCTTTCAATGAATTATATGCGGATGTTTTAACTGATTGTCCGAGTGATTGTGAATCAAATTGTGGTGACTTGGAAAATGATACTGTACGAGAAAATAGTGAATCTGATATTAAGCCGTCAAAATATCATTAACCCTACGTGCATATTATAATACAATAAGCACATGAAAGGGGTAGATCGTGCAGATCAGTATTTGGCGAACAATAGTATTTTACGAAAATCTTTAAAGTGGTCCAAAATATTTTCTTTTTCTGATAAACTGTACCTTGTTCAATGCATATAAAATGTATTATACCCATCTGCCAGAAAATAAAACAAGATACAAAAAATTTCTACTGGAAGTAGCTCTTTTTTTGCGCGTGGAGAAATCCTCATGGACACTCCGCTGCTACTAATAATCGGTAACAGCAGAGTAGTGTCGGACTCTTACCGACTAAAACTCCACGATGACCATCCTACTCGTATGACAGGAGCGCTCCAGGAACCTCTTATGAATTATCTTCCGTTGCATCCCCTTCCTGCGTCCTCTTGTTCCAGCCAGTTTTAACAATTCCCTGACTTTGGCGGTAGGGGGGGGGCATTACCCCTAGCGTTCCGGACAACTAAGAGACCACATCATAGAAAAAATAGTCACTGGCAGAAAAACAAATCTGACTAGAGCGTGTAGAGGTGTGCTCTTCAAAAGGAAAATGCAACGAAACTAGATATATTTGCAAAAGCTGTTGTGTGTACCATTACACGTAGGTAATTGTTACACTGCTTATCATACGAAAAAGAAATAGTAAAAGTTGAATAATAAATAAAATTTATTAAAGTTTATCTATATTGTTTTACTTCCACATCCAATTATGAAATAATAGCCGGTGACATGAGATAAATTCTCAGTAAAATTGCCGGTCAACAATGTGTTAAATACATAGGTTCTTATGTATACTAAGTTCCAGTCAAACAGCCCTAGTTTTATAGGTGTTTATATGTGCTGATCTCGATTAAACTCAGCACTTAGCCGCATGGTGCAGCACGTGTATTGTGAAACTAGAAATACAGGCATAAGTACTCATTTCCTATCTAGTATGAGGTATAACTACGTGGCGTCGGATAAACTGTTTTTAGTATACAAAGTGTAGTTCTCGTTTCGGAATTAGGAGTTTTGTAATGTCTAAAATCTGTTAAATGTCGTTTGCCAATATAATATGGCTCCTACAATTCAAACTAATGGCAATACAGCTGAACGAGACAAACGTACGACTAGACCAGCAGAGAAAAGGTAAGAGATTTGATTATAACCTATGGTTTTTATAACAGTGATATTTTATACTCTTTTGTTATTTTTATTTCAGATCTGAGTTAATATGTAGAGTTAAATATTGCAATACATTGCCTGATATACCATTTGATCCTAAATTTATTACATATCCTTTTGCATCCACTCGGTAAGGTCAGATATTTAAATGTCACTAGTAGTTTAAATAATGTATAATTAATTAATATTCGTAGGTTTATTCAATATAATCCAACTTCACTGGAACGTAATTATAAATATGAAGTATTGACAGAACATGATTTAGGTGTAGAGATTGATCTTATAAATAAAGATACATATGCTGGAGATGTGAATGCTCAATTAGATCCTGCTGACGAAAAACTTTTGGAAGAAGATGTTCTTACTCCACAAGATTCTAAAAGATCTAGACATCATGCTAGAAGTGTGTCTTGGCTTCGACGTACTGAATACATTTCTACAGAACAAACTAGATTTCAACCACAAACTGTGGATAAAGTTGAAGCTAAAGTTGGTTATAGTATTAAGAAAAATTTCAAAGTGAGTCTTGATATTTATATATTTTATTTGTACTAAAATTTTCCTCACATGCATAAAATTGTGTTATATTTGCATTTATAGGAAGAAACATTATATATGGATCGTGAAAGTCAAATAAAAGCAATAGAAAAAACATTTGAAGACAATAAAAAGTCCATTGAAAGACACTACAGTAAGCCAAATGTAGTACCTGTAGAAATTTTGCCAGTATTTCCAGATTTCAAGGTATTTTAAATACTTTTATAGGATATAAGTATGTATTTTAATTCTTTTATTATTTTTCAATGAATCTTTTTCAGCTATGGAAATATCCTTGCGCACAAGTTATATTTGATTCAGATCCAGCACCAACTGGACGTTCTGTGCCAGCTCAAATTGAAGAAATGTCGCAAGCTATGATTCGGTAAATTCATACTTTTTTTTAGTTCATTAGTACAGTAAACTATAGCCAATACTTGAGTTATAACATTTTACAAAATATTATAACAGAGTTATTATTTTAGGGGTGTAATGGATGAAAGCGGTGAACAATTTGTGGCATACTTCTTACCTTTAGAAGAGACATTAGAAAAACGTAGAAGAGATTTTGCAGCTGGTATTGACTATGCAGATGATGATGAGTACGAGTATAAGATGGCTAGAGAATATAATTGGAATGTCAAGAGTAAAGCTTCAAAAGGATACGAGGAAAATTATTTCCTTGTCATAAGACAAGATGGGGTATGTTTTATATTAAAATTACATTAAAATGTATGTTTTACATTAATTATGTGAGATGTATGTATTTTATCATTATCTATCTGTGTTATGTAGGTGTATTATAATGAATTGGAAACGAGAGTACGACTTAGTAAACGTCGTCAAAAAGTTGGACAACAACCAAATAACACAAGATTAATAGTAAGACACCGACCACTTAATGCTAATGAATTCAAAATGCAAAGGTATAGGGAGAAACAGTTGGAACCACCAGGAGAAGAAGATGAAGATGAAGAAGAGGAGGAGGAAGAGGAAGAGGAAGAACCTCAACAAGAAGCTGAGAAAGTAGAAGATAGAGGTCGTTAATATTACATAAAATTCTATTAGCTATGTATTATGCATATTTTTAAAATAATTTTATGATCTATTGTTATTTTAGAAGGTTCTGAAAATGAAGCCGAATCTAGAGCATCGTCAAGAGCATCTTCCCGAGCATCATCAAAAGCATCATCCCGAGCATCTAGTAAAAAATCCCGCTCTCGTTCGAAATCTCGTTCTAGATCAAAATCTCGTTCGGCATCACCATCAAAGTCTAGATCTGCTTCGCGTTCACCTTCTGAATCCCAGTCTCCTAGGTCGCACAGTAAGTCCAGGTCAAGATCTGGTACTCCTCAATCCAGAAACTCTTCTAAATCAAGATCCCAATCAAAGTCACCTTCAAGGTCACGATCCGGATCACCGGCTAAATCTCGTTCTGGATCTCCAACTAAATCTCGATCTGGATCTCCAGCTAAATCTCGATCTGGTTCACCATCAAGTTCAAAATCTAGATCGAAGTCGAGATCTCCATCTCGATCTCGATCAGCTAGTGGCAGTGATAGCGAATCCGGTAGTGGCAGTGGTGAAAGTGGTTCTGAGAGTGAATGAATAATAATAATAAGAGAAAATAATAATAATAAGAAAAAAAATAATAATAGTAAGAAAAAATATAATAATAATAAGGAAGATGAAAACCTATGTATATATTAATTGTTATAAAAGTAAAGTAAAATGCAGCCACAACATATGCAAAATTTTTAATAATAAAAGATAATCGATGAAGGAGGTTACATTTTTTCAAAACTATTATATTTAGCATAGAAATGTACCGATAGAGGGCAGTCTGTGTTCCTTTACGTGCCTGTAAGCTTCTTTTAAGTAGCATTGCATCATCAACATGACGTATCGAAACTGTGTTTTACCGTGACACGCATGATAAATTATTAGCAACAAAAGTCTCAATTGTGCAGCTTTTATGGTGATACGAAACCAAGAATTTAGAGTATTTGTATGGAATATAAAAAGTAAGTAAAATTTCACATGTACGTAACGCGACATCTTTCGTCATATGAGTTTGCCTTAGAGTAAGTACTTACGTACTCTAATCGTTTAAAATAGACTATATGTTCTAAAAACACTGACTCTAACTTACATGATGTGACGTATTGTCTGTTATGGATTTATGATTGTACATAAATACATTATATACATATATTATTTGAGCTTACTACTTAAATATTTAACAAAAAGTAATTGAATAAGTAACAACGCGATATTTTATTTACAAATTTAACAATATATTTAAAGCACTTAAAAGTAGCATTCATGAAAGTTTTTAAATTGAATACATCTTTTAAAATGAATTGTAGATGGCACCCAAAAATAAAGAAAATAACACATCTGGAAATAAGAAAAAAAGACAAATTTCTGAAGAAGAAGATGATGAAGATTATCGACGGCGCAGAGACAGAAATAATCAAGTAAATGAAAGCAATTAATTATTTTCTAGAAACTATATTGAAAACATTTATATATTTATTTAATATTCTAATACTTTTTTAGGCTGTAAAACGTTCTAGAGTTAAAAGTAAATTACGTACACAACAAACGTTAGAACGTGTAAATCAGTTAAAAACAGAGAATGAATTACTTGAGGAAAAAATTAAGATGCTTACAAAAGAATTAGGATTTTTGAAAGACCTTTTCCTTGCACATGCAGGTATACAGATTTACATTATGATCATGTAATCGTAATATCTTTTTATAGTTTTTAATGTATGTGTTATGCTTATAATTTTAGGTTCTAGCCAACATTCTGTAAGTTTTCAAGATGTAGACTTAAATGCTCTTTTGGCTGAAGACACAAAACCCGTGGAACAGGTGAAAGAGACATCTAAGCCATAGGTCAGAATAAATTCCACGTGAAACAAGTAACGTGGTATTGATCAGATCTGAGATGAAGATGCACTTTGGTTCGTCTATTTCTAATAAAATGTCAGACTTCTTGGAAAGATGTCTGCTTATAATCGACTTTTAATGAATTTGAAATGCATGATATCTTAGTGTATGCAGGCCTTTGCATGTGAAATTCATTATTATTGAAATCTCAAACACCAAATAAGACAAGCAACAAAATTCAAAGACTAAATAATTGACAAGGCATGTAGAGATCAAAATTACTGTCAATGGAGGAAATGATATGTTACATGAAGAAACATACTGTATTTGCAAAAAAAGATAGGTGAATAACAAGAATGCGTATAATACATTTAAGTATGTTTACAGCGGTAAAAATTTAATGATTCCACAAAAAGAATATATTTTGATAATAAATTTACATGTATATAGTAAACTCTTATTTACTATAATGATAAAGATAAAATTCTATGAGTTATAGTTGCTTTAATAGCATTATTTTAAGCATTCCATTGTAATTGAGTTTTCGGTATTTACCGTTAAATATTTTATGCAACTGAAATATTAAACGGACGAAGTTTTATAAATTATAATACGACAAAAATTTATTTTAAGAAACTATATTACTATAGAAGACATTTATTGTTATAATGTTTGTGAAATGTCAAGAATTTAGAATTAAATAAACTGAAATACCAGCCAGTCACTAGTATTTATTCAATTTGTAAAAAAATTTATATTTTCCGAAATGGGACATATCTTTGATGAGAACAGATAGTATACGTTTCCCCTAGGAAAACAGCTGTCTTCATTCTGTTACTAGAGTTAATGTTGACTTCAGTGACTTAAGTTATTTTTTTAATAATGGCATGAGTTTTAATATCGGAAGTAAATATAGCGCAATTTAAACGAAAGATTGGATATGGGGAAAACGACAAAAGTAGTTGTTTGTGGAATGAAAGGAGTAGGAAAGACTGCATTATTGGAACAACTCATATATGGAAATGTCAATGCCAAAACAGTAAGAATATAGGTTATGTTTGTATAAAAATCAATTGTGGTACAATATATTTCTACGTTACATACTGATTCTCAATTTTAAATTTGTATTTTAACTACAACAATTAACGTACTATATTTATTTATGTCAAATTATATTTTATAATTTAAAAGGAAATACACCCTACGATCGAAGATATTTATGTCGCAAATATAGAAACTGATCGCGGTACGAAAGAAAAAGTGCGATTTTATGACACTGCGGGACTGGAATCTCCTCAGAATAATGCAAATAATCAGCAACTACCTCGACATTACCTTGGTTTCGCTGATGGATACGTTTTAGTTTACGATACCGCAAAACCTGAATCTTTGGATGTGTTGTTCCCATTGAAAAAGGATATTGACAGGAATAAAGACAAAAAAGAAATAACCATGATCGTTATTGGAAATCGAACTAAAGCTGAGGAAGAATCTCATAGTTTGGAGAATATAGCAAGCAAAGCTGCAAATTGGTGTACTAGAGAGAAACTGAAACATTATGAGGTAAATGTTATGGATAGAGCAAGTTTGTTTGAAGCATTCGTTAATTTATCGTCTAGGTTGAATCCTCCTACAAATAAGAGCACATTCCCACAGTTAAGTATGGGTAGAAAAAACATAAAAGTTGATGGACTTTAATCACATTTATTTATAATCTTAATCTACAATTAATCACATTTGTTTATATCACTGATGACGATGGTATTCTTTTAATCATTGATACTGATTTACTTGTTTAGTATGCTCAAAATATTTTTATATAAAATAAGCGTATATTTAAAGGATCATGTACTTAAAACATCAATTTGCTGAGGTTCTTATAGCAATGAATAATGATACTTTCTTCTCTGAAAGATTTGGTTCGATTCTATGTACGTTATTGTACATATATCTTGTGCATTTTGTTTCTTGTTTGTACTTAAAATATATATATATATTTATATTTTGATGATATATATATATACATATATATATCATCAAACGAACGATAGTATATTGTAATTGACTTCTTTTTGTACTGTTTGCTTGTTATATGTACATAGTTCGTATATAATTTACCATTACGGATGGATCGATTTACCATTCAATGGGCTTCAACAATTGCCGCAAACAAATATTCGTTCTGAATATATAATCCCATAGTTTACTGGTGATACCAAAACCTGAAGAACAAAGTTTTTATTTATGATTCATCTAGTTTTTAGAAAGCAAGTAAATTTTACCTAGATCATGATGTAAAAAATGATGATAGTTATGATTCCTTTTCATTAAGTACATGTATGTTCCAAATTTCGGCGCGCCATGATGTAGATAATAATGTGTTAAGTCGTAAATCATATAGCCTATGAGACAAATTTTTTTTACATTTGATACATCATTGATATTTATGATAAAATCAATAAATATAAATATTTTAATGCCAATACCTGTCATTGTACCAGAGAGTATAAAATAAAAAATCGTTTGTGGAAACACCATATTATAAATCATTAGTAACAGTTTTGCTACCAATAAAGCTGGTAGAATAGGAAATACTAATCTTCTTTTATCAAATGGCGCCTATTGAACAAAAGATAAAATCATTATGCGATTTAAAATTATTTTCATATATCGATTCTATCGTCATTTTTTTTCATTTTCCTTCTAACCAAATAAATTTAAAGACTGAAAATTACTTTTTACCTTGTGATGTACACCGTGTAGTAAAAAGTGCAAAGTAATAAATAGTTTCGAGTTATCCGGTGGTTTAAAGTGAAAAACTTCACGATGAACTACGTATTCTAACATAGTCCATATGAATATACCGAATATAAACGAAGTTAAAGGTTCAAACACGGTGCTTTCTGAAATTAGACAACAGTTTCAACAAATAGAACAAAATAAATTAATCCTTTCGCATCGGAGGACGAAATATCTCGCCACGTAATTCGTTCATATGCATGAAGCTTCGGAAGAGATATCTCGCGTGTCCTGTCGTTGGAAAACATGCGATACGTGTCGTCCAACGATTCGCATAAAAATCAATTCGTAAGACACTGCGTTTGTGAACGTAAAGGGGATTAGGAATGTTAAATGAAGGAAATGTTGTATGAAATAGTTGAAAGCATGGTATTACATGTATGTAATGTTATGTTACACAGACCGATGTGCGACTTTCAGTCGTAAACATTGAAAAACGGGAACGTGAAATATTTCATTCAAAACATCACATGAACAATATTGGAACAACATTACATGGCGAGATATTTTATACATTGATATAAAGGGATTAATAAAGTTACTATAATTCTTAATTAGGTAATGTGTGGAATAGAAATTACTGTGACTGATAGAAAAGAAAAACGAATTAAAAATGGTAAAAATACCGGTATTGATGGCAGCGATGCGTGCCAATCCGTTATAAAAGAAGTAAAGAGACATCGGAATCCATACTATCGGTATCAGATACCAAGGAGTAATTGTTAAACTTTCTAAGATGTTTGACTTGAAAAGTTTAATATCCCTATACACTGGTAAATTGACCCATTCCCAATAATGATGACCCAGTGAACCTACTTGTCCAAGTATAGCTTTGTCCCAATCGATCAGATTCTATAAACGTTTAAATGAAAACGTTGTCAGTTCGTAACTCTCGATAAATTGTTCCATTTATATTTGTCGAACGTTATTTTTTAAAGCGTGAAATGCCTAGTGTACAAAATTCGAAGATAATACATACAAGTACATATTGCAATAAATTTCCCTGTTGTACTTACTTCGTATTTTTGATATTTTTCTTGATTCAACGTGAACTCCTGCAACAGGTGGAATGCCGCTTGCGAGTGGGGAAATTCTTCGAACGCCTTCTCTAAGCTTCGATTTTTAAAGTATCTCAATATCTTCGTTCCACCGGGGTGATACCGAATAAACTTTTGTATATTGTAAGATTGATTTTGATAGTTAACTAAAAAGTCATTGTTTTGCTTGTTTTCCATTGATTGTAATTCAGATTTGGATTCTGTGGTACGCTTGCGTACATCGCGAATAGAGTCCGTGGTCTTCGCCATTGAACCGATCAAGCTGATTGCTATTTGCAATCACCGGAATATATTATTGGAAAAAAGTTAGAAAAAGTTGTGTATATATATGTATATATGAAACGTTGTAATTCGTCGATAGACCGATGGATGAGTAATGAGCAGAAATCCGCGAAATATCTACTTTTACCTGTCGAATGTTTATCGTGGCACACTTGATATCTGATAGAACTACGTGTATACGGTTATCGTACAAACAGACAAATTACATTATCTTTGATGTGTTTCCTACCTTGATAAGTTTCTATCTATACGATGACGTCACCGTTTGACCTTTTAATGTATTTTTAACTCTTGCTGCTCTTCTCGTCTTTTTTGTAGTAGTATTTGAAATCATTAGAAATTATCATTTCAATAGGCTAAATCTCTGTCATTTACGGACTTATACAGTACCTATAGCTCGAGAGTTTCCTTCCTTCTGGTGGTGATTATATTTATCACACAGTAATAATAATGAAAATTATTAATAAATTATAAATAAATTATTAATCCTGAGATGTCTCAGGAATTTGCTTAAGCGGATGAGAATGTTGTAGTTGCATTGGACGCGAATTCGCGCGAACTGACGGTCTGATCAGCTCAGTATGCCAAAGCAATCAAATATGTATTGTGGAACGACCAACCACTTTTATCAACTTATGCCCATCTCAACTTGTACGCTAAGTCTGTATAAGTCTGCTTTTGTGAGATTTTCCAAATAGAGCACTTTGTGTAAGTCATCAATGGTTCTTTCCTTTTCCTACGGCATATGCATGATATCGACTAAGAATCTGCAGGGCGCATCAGGTTTTGACATTTTCCAGACGACTCTCTGACTCGCGATTTTGATAAGTTAGTGTCTCTCGTACATTGCTGAATTGTATTTTCGAAAGTTTTAGTCTGTGTACAGATAAAGAATAGTTATCGGAAAATAAATATCTGTCTCTCGGCACACGATCGTATGCTTCATTTGTCAAAACGTCAGTTTGCCCAAATTCGCGTCTAACGTAACCACAGGATAACAAAATTTATAAAATCGCTCGATGCTGCATGTGCGGCAATAATTATATTACGTATATCTTATTTCTTACATCTAAAAAATCGTACATTTGCTAAAAATCGGCATTTTCTTGCTCAAATTCCGTTAAAACAGAATCAAAGAGGAACAAGCAAGGAAAAGATCGATAGATATATAGGTATTCATAGACTCGTGTACTCGGCAATAAATAAGCTTTTATTTAAACGTTTTGGATATTTGTGTATACAATATACCCTATGTATGATCTATATTTAAATGTCTACGAACGCAGCAACGATCATGCTCCGGTATGTCAAGTGGAAAAAACAGAAGAACTGAAAGAGGAGAGAAAAGGAACGGGGTAATACCCTATCACGAAGTTAATCTGATTGTGAGCACACGCGCTGCCAAAAATATAACATTTCAAGCATCGCGATGACAATGCAACGCGATGAACAGTGTATCTCGATATTCTCTTTTCTGTTAGAATTGCTATTGATGTTTTCGAGCCAGGTACTGACCTTGTCAAACGAGTATATTACATCGCTTGACGGAAAGATATCCGCCCTTGCGTTTGCAAAGTATCTGTTCCTCCGTAATTGGTCATTACTGATCGAACGTAATCGATCCTAGAAATTAGAGGAAACGAGAAAAATCAACGAAGACACGAACCGCGCGTGTACACAGTTTTCTCAATCTCTCATTCACGATTTTCTAAGGAACGATTGCGCGACCGATACCGACCACATTGAGCTCAAATTGAACTTCGACAAAGATTCGAATCATCCCGAAGAGATTTCCGCTTCGTGGTTCTTCTCTTTTCTCCATTTTTCTCTCTCTTGTTAAGTACGATCCTGAAAATTCTTCGACCCGATCTCGACATATCTGCCTCGGAGACATTCAAATTTCACAGTATTTCGCGATCTATCTCTGCTTTAAGTAATCGGGTTTCTAGCAATTCGGAAGTATTACGAAACTCAGTGAAGAGATACCGTCTGTACACTATTTCCTACTCGTACAGTTCTATTTAGGCGAGTAGGTTTATAACTTCTAATTAGGTTTCGATATTTGCAACTTTTCTCTTTTGACCATTTCTTCTCTTCTCACCCCTGAGGTTTGGAAGCAATAGGAACGTAGGCACCGTCTAGAAATCGCTCGAAAATTTCAAGACGAATGATCGATTCTACGTACTATGAATCTCCGTACGTTTTGAAGGTTTCGTTTTTAATTGGACGAGCTTTTGTCAGAATATTTCATTGTTTGATCCGTAACATAAGTAGACGGTACTCTTTCTAAAGATACGAAGGAGGGAGGCTAATATCAACGCGATTCGTTTCTTCGCGGAAGAAGTCTAGACTTAATAATGCTGCCGTAAGGGGTTCGTGCGTAATTCTGCATTTTTTATTTTTTCAACTTGCTGTATAATACCGATCATACGATCAAACGAACGAACTAGATGGACTGGACAAAAACCAATCGCCTGAAGGTATCGATCAGGTCAAGTCAAAGATAATTTAGATCTCAATGAAACCGAGTCAATCGAACAAAGCTAGCAAGGCGCGACGAATCGATTTCGAGTGCGATTAGAATCGGCCTCTCTCTCACTCTTTACCATGCATTCTGTGACGCCGAGTATTTTTTTGAGTTTTCTCCGCTTTTCCGTTTCTTATTTGCTTTGTACACGTTAATACCGTGTCATAAGTTCGACGGAAAGTAAGTATTGCTTTTAAAAAGCACCGATCGTTCAATTATTTCATTCCTCGATTCGGATTTGCAATTCGTATCATTTTACGCGTCTCCTAAGAACTGAAATTCCAAAGGGACAAATGTTCGATTTACCCTTCTTTCCCTGATTTGTTTGTAAGAAGAAACTGCGCGACGAAAGATCGCGGACCCGACACTTGCTTTTAAAAGTCCATCACTTCCATTTTGAAGGGTTTACCCTGAAGCTTGTTGGGGACGATCTTCGTTATGGGCGGTGCACTGTTGTTGTCATCGTCGCTATTCACATCTTCATCCTCTTCGGGAAAATCTTCGAGACGGTCGTGGTACTCGTCCAACTGAAAATTGAGATTACTACCGTTAATTACAAGTGGCCACGTTCTTCCGTGATCGAATCGTGAACGAACAATCGCAGCTAAGGCTATGCGTGATTTGTTCGAAACGCAGGCCAGCCAGGGCGTGTTCCTTATTAATGAAAGAAAAGTGCGGTGCCAGTGAGATATCAAAGCGAGAAAGCTCTTGTCCGGTGAACTCAAGTACCGGGTTCGTTGGTTTTTCTTTTTCGCAGACAACATGCCGACTTCGCGCGATGTCTAAAATCTGGCGATCGGCAACGTTCTCTAAGTCGTAAGATTTACAAGCCGCAGAAAAAACACCTTGTTCGCGTTTCCTCCGTTTCCCTCTTCGTACTCGAAGATCATCGTTTCAGTAGAAACAACGGTGCAAAGCGCGTAAAATTAAGCTAAGAGCATTCCATAAACGATAGTACGTATACTACGGACTCACGTGTAAAGTAGCTATGGAAGAAGCGATTAATCGACGTTACCGCACACAGAACGGACGCTTTCCTATAACTGCAGGTACGTCCAACGTAAATCTTAATGCTCGTTCAGGCTTAATCGACGCACCTTGAGTATGTAATTCTTCTTTCTGACTCGCACTCGTGACGCTAATAGTGTAAGCATGTCTCTCGGTGCGCCAATTAAGTCACTCTCTATTACGATGACTAAGTCTCTACGTTGTCTAGACAAGCATATGAACGTGCCTCGCGTGTTTTATCCATAGTTAATCAAGACTGGTGATAAAAGACGAATCGCCGAGTCAGTGAAGCGAAATGATATAATTCATATAAGTAGTGAAGGTGGCGCGATTTTCTTGGTTTAAGATAATCGTGTTGCTCGATTTATCGAGCATACTTTTCAAACGCACGAAATAGTCCTTGGTGAACGTTCGAGAAGCTACAGAGTGTAAATAAAAGAAATACACAAATGCAAATGCGTGTGTCGTGATGTATACGATTGAATAGAGAGAATAATGGAGGATGAAAGGAACGTCGGGCGGATGTTGTTGAAACGAGCTCATCGCGGTCAAAGATTTTCTGGATCTACTCACATCAACATCGCCCATCATCTCTTTGGTAGAAACAGTGGTATCTATGCGCCGTATACTGCCTTGATGAATGTCAACGTCCAGCTTGACGCATTGGAACCGTCTCAAAAGAAATACGATCGGTATTGGCGCGATGCCCGCGAAAATGATGACGACCGCTATGGCCAACACCCAACTGGGATACGCGGTGGGTACGGCTATACCCTGAAACGTACAAAAGGAAATATCGAGGTCGAGACGTATTAGAAAATTTGACAACGAAAGAAGCGAAAATTCGAAAACTCAAAAAGTTTTTCTCACCCGTGACGCGTCCCATGCAGAATATGTGGGCTTTTTGATGAACATGGATGCTATACTGGAAAGGAGAATGCAGACCATAATTATGGGGGCAAGAAATCGCCAGGTAAATTGCCAATATATCCCCGGTCTGTATCCTGTCATTTCCTCGATATCTTTCGTGAATCTGGAAAAGAATTGTTTCCTGTTAATTAAACGTGAAATGTTCCCTTAAACCAGGAAGGACCATCAAGTATAAAAGTTTTAGCGTACTTTTCGTGACCATAAACGAAAATGACTGAAATCATTTCCATGAGCGCCACCATTACGAGGCCAATGGTACCGGCGAAACTGTCGAACATTTTTAGCCAATATTCCCCAGCACCAGTACAGAATATTAAACCAACGAAGAAGCAGACCGTACAAACCACCCCTAAGAAAAAAAATTATCGTTTATCGCGTTTGTTCTATCGTGAATAGAAGACGACAATGATCTTACCTACCTGTTATGTATTGCTTCTTTATTCTCTTGAACAGATCTATGTCGAAGATGACACATAGCATTCCTTCTAGTATACCGATCTGGGAACCCAGACCGAGTGCTAGAAGCATTAGGAAGAAGATACAAGACCAAAACGGAGCGCCAGGCAGCTCGACTATCGCCTGGGTGAAAACTATGAAAGCCAATCCTGTTCCTTCGGCAGCCTAATAATCGATTAATTTAAAAAAAAATAATTTAAAGACCGTCTTTTTAAAACACAAATATAAGAAATATGTTTGCCGATTACATTATCCAATTGCTCGTTGAGACTACAGGTTTCAAGTGTGAAGTTCATCGCAGATGCGTTTAACGTATTTACAGTTTCCTCGTATTCTTCCATGGTAATGTTCTTGTACATTATATATCCATTTTGAAAAAGTAAGTCTATATTACTGGAACAAAGAAATGGAATTGCCCGATCGTTAATAATCTGGATGATCTTCCTTGTTTCATCCCTAGAAATTATTTCATGGAAATTAAATAAAAATCAGTTTACCTCGCCAAGCACTTATCGACGTTTGTCATTGCCTTAAAGCCTAGAATGGCGAATATCACGACACTCGCGTAAATAGCGGTGAAGGCGTTACAACCGCTAACCAGGAGCACGTCCCGAACGCAGTTGTTGTCCGGAGTGTTGTAAGAACCGAACGCGATCAAGGAACCGAATGCTAGCCCGAAACTGTAAAAAACCTGCGTCGCTGCGTCGAGCCAGACCGTCGGCTCTAATAGTTTCTCGATCTGCAGATGAAAAAGGCAACCGTGAAAATCACGCGAAAAACAATGAAACACGAGAGTCTCATCGAAAAAGTGGAAATTAATTACCTTTGGCGTGTACATGTGGGCTAATCCAGCGCTGGCACCTTTTAACGTTATTCCACGAATAAAAAAGATAGTAAGCACCAAATACGGGAACATGGATGTAAAATATACCACCTTTAAATCAAGCAGAAACATAAGTCGTTGACACAGTATATCTGACTCTCGCATTTACACGGAGGAAAAGGCGGACGGGAAAATGGAACAGGAAGTAATTCGAAGGGAAAGTAAACGACCACCCGCGAGGAAAAGAAAAACCAATTAAAACACTCGACGTTTTCCTACCTTTCCCGATGATTGTATTCCCTTCATCACAATAAAGAAGACGACGATCCAACTCAACAGCAGACAAAGGACGATCCACCACTTGAGACTCTGTCCTTCTTCGATCGACGGTGCCGCGTCCAATGTGGTTCTGTACCAAAAATATGCAGTTTCCGAACTCTTCGCGCATTCTTCGACTGGCTTATTATCAATCTCTGGACATTTCGCCCATGGTAACGGCTCCTGCGTTGAATCGTTCGTTCGTCAAAAATTTACCCTCGACATCGTTAATCAGATTCGCGTTAATCAGAAAATATAAAAGCGTCTAATTTGCAATTTCCTATAATAAGAACTACATCATGCGCGACGCGTTCCATTTTATCCATTTCCTTTCTAGGCAGACTAGTGAATGCAAACGAAGATTGAAATTGACAAGTACTTACGTTGAACTTAATCGTGACAGCCTAATCGAGCAGCATGAAACATAAATCGTATTCGTTAATCGAACGATCGCGAAACTGTTCTGGTACCCGGTGATTATAGCACCCGCGTATTCCATCGATCAATTAAACGCCATAATCGAGTTGGTATTAAGCTCGTTTTCGATCGTCGGAATAACAACGGCCTACGGTTTTATTGATTGAATCGATCGATCATCGGAAAACGAAGGGACTCACCTCGAGCGAATTAAAAAGATAATAGAAGCACCAGGTAATGATGACGTTGTAATAAAGCGCCACGAAGAAGGTGACGATGCACGATGCTATTCCTATACCGCCTAGCCATGGATGTATCGTGTTCCATACACCAAGGGCACCCTGTCGCATTCGTTGACCGAGACCCAGCTCGATTAAAAAGAGGGGTACACCCTCTAGGATTAGCATCACGAAAAAGGGGATGAGAAAGGCACCTGAAAAGCGTCCCGTGCATAACATGTTTTACCCCTGGCAATTTTCTTTTTTCTTTTGCTGTCTAAAAAGCGAGATCTGTATTCTTCCTATTCTTTCTCTCGGTAAAATAATATCGTTCCTTATCCCTTCCCCTTCCTCACCCCATCTCTTGTTCCTCTGACCCCTTATTACAAAGTGAATGCCGTAACCGTTCTCTTTTAATCTCTCCCATTTGCCAGGGCTCGGCTGTGACCCTGCTTAGAGAATATTCTTCGTTCCCCTTTTTTCGCAGTAGTCTAGTTTGAGACAGCCGCAGCCGGAGTGTCTGGTACGGTATTGATCGAGTGACGCGTATCTACGTATACGTACATACGTAGGTACACGTTCCATCTTATTCGAACATTCTTTACCAATTTTTTTCATCCTTCTCTTCATTCCGATCGAAAGAATTTCGGGAGTGTCGATAGGCGGCATACTATTGATCAATCGTGTCACGTACGATGTGATATTACCGCGATTACACACGTCCCCAGCGTAAAAGGCTGGATCGTTCAAGTATGCGGCACGCGATTCTCCTGTAAGACTTCTCGATAAATCGTCTGACTAAAATTCCTGATTCTACTTATGCCGTGTTCTCATGGGTCGTTCGCTACTCGTCTCCGTTATTATTGTATTTCAAACATTTTGAAATACCAATCCCTAAACTGTTCTTCCAGAAAAACGAAAAAAAAAAAAAAAAATAAAGAATACTTCTTATCTAAAAAATTGGCAAAGGTTTCGTAAAAGACAGAACAGACGATTCATAAACTCGATGCGGATGTGAAATTGTTACGTGTCTGCCGATAAGAACGTTAAAAATCGATCGACGCGCGTCGAACGTCGGCGTCAGGCTGAACGATGGCCTCGACATCGGTGTCGTATTGTAGCATAAGGAAATTTCCATTGAAAATCGAGTAGAACCGGGCTCGTTTTTGGTGCAGTGGCATATACTTTCTGGCGAATCGTTAACACGAACGCTGACCTAGCCAGAACTTAGCTAGAGGAAACGCGCGGTTCGGTCCTTGCGTTCTGCGCAATAGTAGTCTCTTTCTCTCTCTATTCGTCGGGTCTTGGCTCGTCGACGTTCGTAACACTGATGGAAATTTCCACGTCGAAATTCGCGGGGGCGTCCGATTTAACGGTCGCGTAAGCCATGTCCCTGTGACGTAACGCCCTACCGTCGTGATTTCATTCGTGCTTCACCCGCCACCCTTGTTCGCGCATCCACCCACGTAAACCAGCAATGTCTATTTTCGCGATACGTGTGTTTCCGTTTCGTTTTCATTGGAATGTAATCGAGTTACGCCAACCGAGGTATAGGTCGTGGATAGAAGAAAGATCATGGATAGGGAAAGCAGAGGGTTCAAGGGCGGATTTTATAGGATTTTATTAGTTTCCCCGGGTTTCCCTCCGTATTTGGATATTCGGGAGGAAGTATGGAATACGATAGCCGGAAACCAAGGACTGTTCGCGACGTTCTCGCTGGTATTTCGAAGATCCGTGAAACGCTTCGAAGATATATATTTTTAAGCGGATAGGCATACGGCGAGGGCAGGAAAGGGGGGTTGGTCGAACTATGTGACTGAAAATAGCGTATAACGTTGCGTTTTACGTGGCCATTCGATTATAGCGGCTTTATATCCATCTCCGTATTAGAGAACGTTTTCAAGGAGAACGGGTAACGATTCAAAGTTCAAGTTTAATGATTTATCGTTTATGCGTCTTTTTTTTCTTTTCGAGGAAAGAGGAGATAGAGACGAAATAGAAAGAATTAAGAAATCGCTCATCGACAAATATTACTTACCTCCTCCGTTTTGTTGGCACAGGTAAGGGAATCTCCAGATATTCCCGAGACCCACGCTGTAACCGATAATACTGAGGAAAAATTGCATCTTGCCGCTCCATGCTGCTCTGTTTTCTTCCTTGGTTTCTTGACTGCCAGCAGCATTTTGATTTCCGGTTATCACGATCGTCACGTTCTGACCTGCCTGACGTTCCTCGTTCAACGGAGCCAGCTCATGCCCATTTCTCGTACTCTCGTTCTTGACTACCATGCTTCACCTCGAAGTTCCTTGTTTCAAAGACAAATTGTTCAATTTCCGCCTATTCTTTCCTTTCCGTTTTCAATGCTCTGTTTTTATTGCTTATATTCTCCTCCTTTCCTTTTTTCCTGTCTTTAGATGCTTTTCGCGTTCGTTGAGATACAAGTCAATGGACCAGTACAGATCGGGATAACCGAGCCGATGTTTAAAGAGTGTACAGGTATATTTTGAAAAATCACCACGGCGACCAATTACTGGCACGAGAGACTAGGAAAACGATAAATAGTGGCAGCAACGAGTGACTGCTATCGAGAGCAACAACAGTTTAACAATAACAATAACGACGACGACGTTAACGAGTGTGTCAACGACGCCGACGACAAAGACGAGGACGAGAATGACAACGGCAGTTCAACAAAAGGCCCAACAAGGATCTTAATCGTTACGTTTAACTATAAGAATATTTTTTATTATCTGCTGTGTTTGTTTTTTCTTCTCTCTGTTAATATAATACCGTTATCCTGAATAAGTTAGATCTCTGTGTAGAAAAAATTCCTTAGAGTAACGCGGAAGGCATGCCTGGTACGAAGAACGCGGCTGTTCGTCGGAGCAGCTCCTACGTGGACGCAGGCTCCTTTCTGTGAACAACAGAAGGGAAAAACACACAGTGGGCTATTCTTCTTCTCGCTGTTCACCTTACCGTGCTTTCCGTCGTAAGAAATCGTATTATTCTTTACTATCGATCGGTTAAAGTGTCGTGTGGACGTTCACGGAAGTTAAAACTCGTGGTTCGAAATGTGTTCGTTACAATATACGAAGGAAGAATGTGGCGATGATACAAAGAGATCAACAGAATTACGTGAGAATTATGTGATTCACATTGGCAAGGCTGAAAATCAACGATTCAGATATCTGTCTCGGAGCAGCAAGTATAATCGATACGGCGTGGGTTGTATACGAGGGAAAGAATCGTTCGTATATCGGACGCAATTTTTTTTTTTAATTTGCACGTTGCGAATCGAGAGATTCGTCGTTTTCTTAACGATATCGGATCGGTTAACGGAATAACCAAAAGGAACACGACATACGTGAATTACGAGACGAATCAGAAGAAAGAAAAAGGACAAGGGGGTGATCGAAGAAAGGTGCGTGTACAACGATCGTTGAAAGGGTTTCTATTTGTACGAGCGAGAACATCAGTTTGTCCGCCATGCGAAAACGATGCATCTAAATCATGAAAGATCGCCACAGCGGTCCAGGCACAAGGAGAATCACTTTAACGACTCGAAGCAATCGGAGGAAGCTCACGTTTCACGTTGCTAACAGGATTATTGTCCTGGAACATGCCCCCGATCTTCCGTCCTCTCTTTCCTTATACCGTGACACCGTTCTTCTTTCAATTTTCTCCTCTTTCGTCTTCCGTGGATGCTGACGTTTCTTTCGATTGCCTGTGACATAAGCTTTACAAGCGAGGGACAATTCTCGTACTGTAGAAAATATGAACGACGATTTACTAAATCGGCAACGTCATTTGCATCGCGGTCATGGTTCTCTTTTCTCGCGCACACTCTTTCTCTTTCTCTTTAAGCTCGCTGTCACAGTCGTGGTACCTACACTCTCGAGTGTATATGTTATTCAAAATGCGATATAGGGGACGTACACAGAGCAGAGTTGGCTGCCGCTGAATCGCTCTTCTTCTCCTAACAAAACTCACGAAACTGGCCGAACTCGAATCGTATTCAATTATTTCGAAGTGGCGGTCCACTGATTGAACCGGTGGTGCTCGCTCGAACGTAGATAGTAGACGCGTGGTCGGGGGAAAGAAGGAATAATTTTTGGAGCCATGTAGTTCGATTCTGTAACCTCCCTCCTCGCTCAAACCGGGCTATTTTTTCTGGCTGCTACGATCAGTCCCACCTTTCGTTTTTTCGTTCCTCCGGCCTCGGTAGGCCTTTGGTATTTCTCGTTCTCTTTATTTCTGATTGGTCGGCTGACAAACAGCCCGCGCGAATTCTCTCCGCTCTTCTCAAGTTGCTGTGCCTGAAGAGACTCTAGCAACGCGCCCCGTGCACATGAACGTCAATAACCAACTGAACCACCGTTGCGCGGCTGTGTGCGCGCGCGCTTATGCACGCACGCGAGGGAACCAACGGGACGAAGCAGACCCTGGAGCTTCGACGCTTCGACAAAGCTTTGCACAACGCTTTCAATTCCCGATTGGCCGTAGTAATTATGTACATATGGCGCATACGCTCTACGGTCACGCTCTTCCGACTCCCAACTGTCGACTCTCTGCTCTTCCCCACGAACTAGACCGCTCAACGTGTATCAGGAACGGCCGAGTTGCCACTGGCCGACTTCCTCGGGGAGAAAATCGGGAGAAGGCCGTGAGCAGAGGGGAGAAACTCGTTCGAACTGATCTATCCCTCTGTACCGATATATTCTACCCAAAGAGGACGAGGCTATCTTTTCCTTGTCCTCCGTGTTTTTGGTCAACGTTACGTTATACCCTGCAAGAAGAGTAGGAAGGTTGACGCGCGCGCGCGCGCGCGCCTCGTTGCACATCGATCTTCGTCGCAGCCAATCCCCGCCATTTTCGTTTGCCTCGATTGGCTCACGATCTCGACTTCCCTCGAGTCTTTACAAATAGAATTCGCCTTATTTTTTTCTACTTTCGACAGACGTGCTTTCGACTCTAATCGATCGGCCACCAACAAAGTTTACGCTTTTACTGACCTTCGACCCTCGAGACCTAGCTTCCTCGAGGTTCTTACTGATCGTTAGCTAAGGTCAGGTGGTTGCACCATGAGTGAAATCATATTGAAGGTGAATAGAAACTGAGTGCGGTGTACATTAAGGAAGCAAATAGCAACTGGTTTGCTTAAAAACAACAACGGTGTTTACATACAAGGCACTCTAACTCCTTTGTTTCTGTTTCATTTCAATTCGTTCCGGTCAATTATAGCGTATACATTGTCGTTTACAAAAGGATTCCAATATTGTTTGATCGATATCGGACGATTCTACTTACGAAAAGACTAGCATCTATTTTTTAAACCGATTGCTAATAAAGTACAAATTTGTTACGCATGTTACGGGGACTGGCACGAAATTTTCATAAACCACATCTGGTACTCGTGTGAAGACGACGAGAGTACCCATTTGTGAGAACCATCATCGACTAAATAACTGTGTCAAGGGCAGATCACGTCGAAGAAATCAATTTGTTTAATAAATATCTCTCGTGTACGACGATATGACTGATTTTGTGCGATCGTACGCAATTGCGCCACGAATTACCCGTTCGGCTTGTCCGATTAATTCCCCCTTTCTTGTCATCTATTTATAGTGAACCGAGAAACCTCGACGAGCAGACAATGTCTAAAACGATTCATCGTTGATTGTGCTTATAAATCAATTTCTTTTCCTTTTCTCGTCGATGTTTACTTCCTTTTGTATTTCACAGGTAAACAGAGATGATTATATGTATTTGCTCTGGTTTGAACGTAACCGTGGAGCTGTTGAATATTCCCTCTCGTAAAGTGTCTCACGTCACATCCTCATTCACGAACTTATTAATAATGAGACATTGTTTACACGCAGTTAATTTCTAGTTATCTACGTGCAGGCTACGCGCGGCTTCTAAAGAACGACGCGCTGATATATACAGAAGGATCGCGTGGCGTGGCGATGATACCTCGATGATTTTCTCTCGTACCGTTACATACCAGCCACGTATATAATCGTTATATATAACGTATATACGATGTATATACGTTATATATCAGAAATCGCATTGCGTAAGCGTTTCATAGTTACCGATCCGTGCATAAAAATTTAACTCGTTTCGAGCAAATTCATAGATTAGTTTTGCTTACGATTTCATATCTGCATGCGATCGGAATGTTTGCCATAGACACGCGGCTTTCGTGACCGAAGGCTTTACTTAGTTTATATTTCGCGTGCGTCGTAATATTGCTCGTCTTTTCGTGTTGCGCGTAACAAACGATTGCTAGAGATCTCGCTCGATGAATCTGACTATTCCGTCTATGTCGATAAAAATAGGTTTTTGTACGAATAGGATAGTTTTACAATCGATTTGAGTGTTACAAGATACAGACGCTCCGGCGTCGATGTTTGAGCGTTCTTACGTAAACATCAAATAACATTAGCGTAGGCAACGGCGGGTGAAGAAGAGTCGAAAAAAGGAGGAGGCAGGTTGGGGGTGAAATAAAAGATTCAATTAGCATGATTTAACAACATATATTCAATAACATATCTGAACGTTAAATTAAATAAGTAACGCTTTCGTCGTCTCCAGACTTGAAACAATAAATCGACACATCCTAATCGTTTGATACCCGCATGATATGTAATTGCCGATCTAATACAAT
Organism: Bombus bifarius; assembly: GCF_011952205.1. Lineage (NCBI taxonomy): Eukaryota > Metazoa > Arthropoda > Insecta > Hymenoptera > Apidae > Bombus > Bombus bifarius. The sequence continues at coordinate 1,330,185 of NW_022884571.1, read as the reverse complement.
TTTCGTGCGAATAGTATGTTTGTATTCTTATCGTTTTCTTGGGAACATTTTAAACCTGTAAAACGAGGAAATTTACCTCATAAGTATGTCAGTTGCGTTATCAGCGATATTAATGAAACGACTAGGCCTGCTATCCGGATTGTGTCAAATCGAGTCGAACGATAAGCTGCATTGTCTTATTCTATGATGCAGTACGAAGCGTCTGAAATAACAAAATTGCGAAGGTTACGCGGATATAGCTTTAACTATTTGCATCGCATATTCTACGTCTTACCTGAAGTTGCTGAAATAATCCAGTCGATGTAAGCTCCAACTCTGGTATTTACACCACCAACGACGGCACAAGATCTACCCTTTGCAATGATTCCTATGAGGACAAGTCGTCTAGTCGTCGGGTTTTGCCATAGAACTGGCCCACCACTATCCATCTATTTTTTAAACAAATGCTTCAGTATTACTGCATTCGTGGAAAATTTATTTAATCGATCGATCGCATCGATTCTGTTGCAATTCAAAGCGAAATTTACTTGACACGAATCCTTGTTTTCGGCATAGGTGCAGATTTGATCTGTTGTTACATTATAATTTCTAGAACACTGTAGGTATGTAAGCACGCTTAAGGTAACTTTTTGCAAAATATCAGAAGTTGGGCCACCATAATCCGTTGTTCCCCAACCTAATTTTATCAAAAATGTTGAGATATAATAACAAAGCTAATCGTAACACAGTATGTAACCACTATATCACTAACCCAACAATTCAACATAATTGCCACCAAAAGTATCCGACGAATGTTGAAAAGGTAGACAGGCCGGACCAACCTCGTTAGTGAACTTAATTTCGTTCTCTGTTTTTACGATAGCCACGTCATTTTGATCATCTCTTTGAGCGTAATTAGGATGAATCACAATTTTGATTATTCGATGTAATACCGTGGCGTTTGTATCCGACCCTAAAGATCGAAATCAAATTAGCCACGATGCGAGATACCAAGTACTTGCATTTACAGTAGACACTTACCTGTTCGCAAATCATGATCGCCAACCAGGGCACCCAAGTCCTGGTATTCTCTCTCGACGACGCAATGTCCCGCTGTTAGTACGTATCTTTTGGAAATTATAGTGCCTCCACAGAATACGACTCGTCTTTTGAAGTCCACAATACCAACCATCATAGGGAACTCGTTCACCCCTGTATCATTTCCACCGACGATGCGGCTCTAAGAACGGTTAACAAAAGCTTTCACTTGCTTAGAATAACGTCACTCAATCTAAATGAAGCGTCGATGAATTTGCGTAAATATATACATACAGGGTTTCTCCATCCACATTCACAATCTTCGAAATCTTGGGGTCGCTTCACTGATCTCACTTCACAAGCAAAACGACCACCCCTTGACCACACTGGTGATTGCAGCGTTACAACCATCGTGTTTGATTCAGATTGTATGTTAAACTTTCCATTACCACAATACCGATGCGTAGTAGAAGAATTGACTTGCACAGCTACTTTGTCTTGGAAGCAATTGGAACTCTGCGCGAAAATTATTCGTTATTTTTGATTTCTCTTACGATTAATAATTAATTCTACAATGAAAACTATAGCCTTACCCATGGTAATTCAAACGTGCTACAGGTTAAATCAACTTTATACTCGCTTACGATGGTCCATGAACATGATTGTGACCTGCTATAGAAATTCGGGTATTCGCGGTTCTGAATGAAATATATACTACCAGGAGTTAGTTCGTGATAGTAGGTGCAATTGTTATTCGCAGCATTACTTAATTCAATCGAAAATATAGACCAACAAAATAACAAAACCGCCGCTGCAATGAAAACAAATTTTTTCTTGGAAAATAATCAGAAAAATAAATGTAAAAAGGTTTTTTATTTTCAGCGAAAAATTAAACGTAAATTCGATAAAGTGCTCGAAACGTGATAGCGTCTGAATTGGATGCTTGAAATCAGATATATCTGTGATATAATTTACTTTTTGCAGATATGGCAAGATAATCAGAAATACTTTGATATAACACCGATTATATACGATAAGAAGCACTTTATGAATGGTTGCAAATTCTTTGCCTTAAATTTCTTTTGCCAAATGAAAGATTCATTATGTGTACCTTGTATCATAAAACCGTGGAACGCAGCGGTGCGTATAGAAAGCATGATGCTTTGATCAAAAATTTGTTACGCGACAAGTACGAAGATTTCGGAGACACGGTCGCTATCTATCTATTTGTATTTGCGTGCATTCCGGTGTTTTTATCCACGTCGCGAAGACGAGTTAAGGCAACAACTAATAATTTCGCGGGTATTATCACGGGCTCTTATCAGAGGTAGTTGCAACCTCGAGAATAAAAGTAGATTTACGACAACTACTTAATATTTTCGTAACAAAATTCATACAAAATTTCTTAATGTTCATATTTACCCATTTTCAAAACGCACATGCTTCATTTTTTAATTAGTCGATATAATCGTTTCGATTAGGACTGACGTGATAGCTTATGTTATGATTTTTCATTGAAGATATCCAAGATATTGATATATTACTTTTAATTAGAAATATATAGATATTTCGCAAGATATATCAATGCGAGATATCTTTCGGTAATTAATTCATTTATCACTTGATAAGATAATCAATTAATTCTTAATATTTTGAGAATTCTAAAAAAGTTTTTTTATCTACTTTATATTTGTTAGATAAGTATTTACTTAGGTAATTTTAATCGTGTAAAATAATAATTTGCTTGTAAATGTAGTATGAGAATTTTTCTTAATTTATGATTATACGTAACTATTTTCCTTTTTTTTATATGTTGTAGACTTTATTGAATAAAATAGGGTCAGCCGTATCGCATACTTTTTCTTGTTTCTCATATATTACATTCGTATTAAGATTAAAGATAAAATATATAATCATAATATACCTCAATTCATAATTATGTACTCGTAAAATGCATTTTCCTTTCAACATTTCCTATTTAATTGACGCAGATATAGATACAACGTCAAACAGTCGAGGACATTTTAGATATTGCTGCAATTAGAATGTAAAATATTGATGGTAGTAGTCATTTCTGTACTGATTGTCGAAAATTTTGCACTCGTAAAAATGACTTGTTTTTCCATCTTGGAAGTGCGATTTTAAAACAAATATTTTTATATTAGGGAATTTATATTGGAGAACGTACAAGCATTTTACTCCAGCAAGTAAGTAAATAAATATTATTATATAACGATGTGAAGAATCAAAATGATCAAGAATTCAAAGATTTTGTGTGGCAAGATTCTAATCTATTTGAATTTTTTTAGATTACTCTTTATGTAATTGCTTTTGAATCATCTTGACATAAGCCAATAATATATCGATTTAAAATAGGGACAGGAAAATCTAAGCAAACACCATCTGGTGTGAATGTTTAGTACAAAAGTAGTTGCTATGGCAATAGACGTTATACAAACTCGAAAATTAATAAAAATATGCACTGCCGTACAAATGTATACGTGCGTATTTTGTTTGACTAAATTTGTGATGTTTTTATCGCGTAAAGTTGATCAGTTTACCTGTGATTTCAAATATTTTAAACAGTTTTGATCAAATGATCTTATTAACTTATATCAGGTTTAAACTATAAAATAACGAAAATGGCTAATTGTGATAGTATTATTACCCAAGAAAAAAAGAAGGTAATTATTATTAATAGTAGAATTAGTATATTATGTTCGTAAGAAAATAAAAAGCAGTGAGCAAATACTTCATATGACCTTAACCTCATTTTCTTTATTGTACACAGCATAACTACAGAAGAACAACAGGTGTTAAAAGTAATCAGGATACAACTTCCATACCAATTCACCGTCGCAGACGCGTTGCAAAAACCAAACATACACTCAAAGCTCACAATGTTTACAAATATCCATCAGATTGGATAACTGATAATGATATCATTGAACCTGAAAATGAATTGCTTTTGAGAAATAGAACTGAAACATATGAACATGAAAGAAGTAAAAAGGTAAACGAGGATGGTAGTCTTCAAAAGCAAGCATTTGATGAAGTTGATGCAGATTCAGGTATTAAACACTCATAGGTTATAAGACGATTATTGACTTGGACGAATTATAATCAAAATCACATACTGTATTATTTTAGGTATTATTTTATCACGAACAAGAAAACATGTCTCACGGGATGCAATGAAAATAGCTGATGAGTATCAGAAATTGGAAAAACGTTATAAAAGTGTACAAGAAGAATGTCAGAAATTAAGTGATATATTGGAGCAAAGAGAATTAGAGTATAAGAAAGTATGTTTACATTATGAGACGTTAATACAAATGATTCAGGAATTAGAAGAAGCCAAAGTTTCTCTGGTTCAACACAATCAAAAACTTGAAATAGAGAGAGTTCAGTCAAATGAAGATATAATACTTTTAAAGAATATTGTTTACCAGTTAAATACCGAATTAGAGAGATATCAAGACAAATTGGGAAGTCAAAAGCATGAAAATGTTTCTGTACATGCAGAAAATGAAAACAAATGTGATTCAAGGATTTGGGGAAGTATTAATTTTCATGCATTGGGACCACTTTTAAATGCTTACCAAGAAAATTTATCAGAAAAGCAGGAACTTGTACACATGTATGAACAGGAAATGGCTGAGTTTAGTAGTAGATGTAAGGAAATTCTTACGGAAAATGAGATTATGCACAGAGAAGTAGAAGGATTGAAGTCAGAGGTAAATAATTATAAATATATAGACGATATGGATAAATAAGTGTATATAAAAAAAGTTGCTTTACATCATACATATAAATAACTACAATAAAAACTGTACAGTGTGATAGGTATACAAAGGAAACTAAAAAGTTGTTTGAAAATACTATGTTACTAAAAAATCAAAATGATATTTTAAAAAAGGAAGCTGCAAATGTAAAGAGGGAAACTGATGATATTCGTTCATCATATGAGTTAAAAATGGAAGTAATTTTAAAATGTAATGAAGCATTAAAAAAGGAATATACAACCACAGCATCCGAACTGAGCAATTTACGAGGAAAATACGAAATTTTAAGCAAAGAATTTGAAAAAATGAAGAGTAAAGGAGATCAAACAGTACCTATTGCTGTTCATACTACCGCTATCGAAGAATGTAAAACATTGTTAGATGAATTAAAATATCAATATGAAAGTGAAAAACGTAATCTCTGCAATCACATAAAACGTATAGAGGAGAATCAACCCGAAAACGAAAAACAACTTATAATGGTTACAGCTGAAAGAAATCATTTAAAAGGTCTTGTAGAAAACCTTGAAACAACCTTAAAGTAAGTTATTTATTTGTATATTTTTTATGCAAATGTTCTATTCATACAGAATGAATACTTAGATCATTTTCAGACAAACGCAACATAGAATTGAACATATGCAAACTATTGTTTATTCTACTCGAGTTTCTCGTAATTCCCTGAAGGAGAAATTAAGTAAAGTGACTGCTTATTGCGAAGAACTGTTTTCCGAATATGAAAGAATTGTTATAGAGAGAGAAAAATTACTCGCTTTCTTACGCGAAACGGAAAAAGAAAATGCAGATATGGATCGTCTTGGTAAAAATATTAACAATCGAGTGGAAGGTTTAAAAAGTCAACTAGAAGTACGTTTAAAATATATGTAGTATTTAATAGAATAACAAAAATCTTAAATAATTTATAATTTCAGATTGTTCGAAAAGGTACGAAACAGCAGGTAGATTCTGTGGAGAAACGTATAAAATTACAAGAAGTTCATGTACGCCTGATGAAACATGACTATCAACGTAAAATACAATATTTAAACGATATAATTAAGCAACAGGAAGAAATGATTGAAAAGTTACAGAAAGAGAAGCATTCTAGTCTAGATAGTTCAAGTCTAGATAATTCAACAAGACGGATACTTCAGACAACGAATGATGATAACCCAGACAACTGTAATACTGGAACGAAAAATTCATGATCTTTGAATCTAGTTCATAAAAGGTCTGCATACTATAAAACTCGTGATAAGATCGTCCATAATAGATTGGACTTTGAAACTGATTTTCAACGAATATCATAATAAGCATCTAATTATGGAATAGGTGCTACTCGAAATACCGTCCTCATATTTACAAACCGTGTCAGTCGCTTTATTTAGCGGTGACATCAAATGAAGCAAGTGGTTGCGAAGGCTACTGTACTCCACTCTATGAACTGTCGATGGCAGTGGAGGCTCTAATAATCATATGGTGAAAAGTTGATGTCATTCGTTATAGGTATGATGTCAGATGCGATCCATTCATTCATATGTAAAATACACCTGTTTTAGCTTTAAAGTTTTTTAAATAGAATTTAATAATAACCTTGAGCATCGATAACGTATCTATATCGATATTTTAATAACCTGTCCATACAATATATATCCAAAAAATTAAGTACTTTTTCAGTTGCAAGGATATAAAAGATAAATTTTTAAATTCATATTCCTTCCGATCTCTCTGCGTTTCCTTCTTTATTTCGCTTTAGTCTTTATTTAGGAAGTTTGCATATATATTCTGATTATTATCATAATTGTATATTTCGAAGAAAAGAAATATTGTAAAAATGAAAAAGATATGCCGAGGAAATCGGAATAAAAAGTAAATAGAAATAACTTGTATTGAAATAACGAAAAAAATGATTTTTGGAATTAACCGCGTAATAAAATAGTGTGGTTAAGTAACCACCGGGGGGCGTTGCGAATCGAGAAAATTATTCAGTTGTGTCGCTAAAGTTCGGAGATTCTCGACATACTTCGGGACCATTCGTCAAAAGCAAAATGTCGTCTGCTAGGCGCGTCGTCGTCGTCAGGAACCGGGCCGTATTTCTAACGCGAAAATTGCTATGATAAGTGATAATGCGATGTCTTTGCATACAAGTATGTAGTGTTTTTTGTTGGAAAGTGTGTCAAAAATCGCAAAAGGATATTCTTCGAATCGGGCTCTTTCGTTGCCGTCAAAGAAACTCGAGGGGAATACCGGTGAACATTGATTTTTCCTGCTTTCGCATCTTACTCGACAGATGATCAAACGGTAATGCATACCTTTCGTATTCTGTCGAATCGTTAATATTGTAAGGATTTCAATGACTTCGTACTTTTGTTAGAGGAAATAGATTAAAAAGAGATAATACATCAGTTCATCCACATTGTATTACATAAAGTTGATTATTTGTTTCAAGTTTTCAACAGATATGTTCGACTGAATCACAGTTACATTTCATTATTTTTGGTGAAACGGTTATCTTGATTAGTTACTTGCAGAATGTTTTCCGCAGATGTCGCTGATTCTTGATATTATGTACATTGCTTGTACATCTTTCTCATTTGAGTAGAAAACTTCTGAATTTTATGATAACGTTTCTTCTAGAGTATCGTGTACATCTTAGTGATGCGCAAACTGAAAGAATTTAGTGTCACTTTGTTGCAATATTACTGACTGTGTTCTCATTACGTTTTCTGAACTGTTAGGTTAAGTTTAACTCGAGAATAACCAAATTACATCTTTGTTTCAATCAACAAGGATGTTTTGAAGCAAAAGTGTTTTCAAGTGTTTGATTATTTATCAGAAAGACGTATAAAAGTATTTGTTGTGATTTTGCATCCGACATTCTTAAATTTGAAGTACAGAAGAGACGGAGGAAAGAAGAGAGGAAAATTATTTCGCATGGTTTCGTGCACCATAAACTGAAGTCTTTTGAGTTGTGAATATACAAAAAACGGATATTTTTTTCATTTGAACTGAAAAGGAAATTAACTAAAACCATGAAAAGCTTCATTTGTAAAAATATTTCGTCGTATATAAGTGTTCCAATCAATAACCATCGGAACAAGCATTTCAAATGAAGTCGGATTATTTTACCTCTGACTGCAATAGAATCATTGTTAAATAGATAATAAAATGTCCTGAGGGTTTCGCTTGTTTCTAGCACAAATATACACATATGCGTATAAGCAACTAACCCCGTTTGAAAATAGAATGGTGAGCTGTACATCGAAGAATTTACGCATGTTTCAATTTTTTTTAACGTCGCCTGAGAATTAGTTCGACTTGATACGTTACCACATCCGCTTCCGGTTCTTTGTATCGGATCTCTCTCGATCTATCTTTTGCACCGTTGATGCATGTATTTAGCATGTACTGAAATTAAATAGGAAACGCGTTAAATATCGTTATTAGCACAATCAGCACTCGTTTGTTAAATGAAGTTTCATGATATTTCGGACATCCTTAGAAAGCGCTATATGACAGGAAGCATTACTTTCCCCACATGAGTCATAATTCGAGTACTAAAATATTAATGTAATATTGTTTGCCCCGTCTCCTCTGGACACGCATATGTCGTGGGTATTTTGAAAACTAAATACATACATACTTTTGTACTATTTGCTATTAATGTTATGAACGAAAAAAAGGAAGAAGGAATAGGAAGAACTAAAAATATTCTTTTTCATATTTATAGAATGTTTCGGAAGGGGGATAATATCGAAGACAGCGAGGGCGGTGGAACTAGACTACGATATTTTGACGTGTGAAATACGAAAGAATCTTGAGTTGGTGGCAAAGGTTGTGAAACATAGGAACAACGACGGGAATTTATGGCCGTGTCTACGAACTCGAGCCTGACTTAACTGTTTTCGACCAAATCTAACCTGACCTAAGCGCCGCTGACGACGAAGATACGAAGCATTGCTGATGATCGGCGTGCTGGAAGCATGTTACGTTGCTGGCTAAAGTAACTGCTATACGTATCAGCGAGTATCAAAAGGACGCCAGACATCGCGTACGCTTTCCCTGTTCGTTCGTCTCCTTGCCACCTCTCTTCCTTCCGTTCCGCCGGTGCAGTTCGTGCACTTCTACGCAGCGATACACTACTCTACCCTACAGCGGCGTCGTGTACAGTAAATAAACGCGCAGCATGCTGGATACGAGTTCCACGTGCTTTTCGTTCGGTTGAAACTATTTTCAACAACAAAGCCATTCATCTCGAAACAGAGAGAAAGAAAAAAGGGAAAAACGCTGCTAGCGTGATCTATATCGCAGAGGAAGAGAGTAATAAAAAAGAATGTCGTATCTAATATCGCGTGCAAAGTTGCCAGCTGCCCGCTGTCGATAACACGGCGACTTAGTTTGGTGCACTATTCGCCGCTGCCCTCGGCAACATTATTGAACGTAGACGACGTAATACTTTGCAGCTCTCTTGTGTGTTGCGGTTGTGAAATTGCCAAGTGGTTGTGAAACAGTGCCGAGCAAAAGAGGAGTTGCACGAATATGGTGTAAAAAACAAAAGAAGTTTCAATTACACAGTTTTAGAGAATGGAGTTCGAGCTGGACGGAAGTCTAAAGGAATGGGTAAAGGATAAACCGCTGAGTATCCTGCAGCTCGATCCTGCTGACAGAGCCGTCTTACGGATTGCCGGTAAGTGTCAATCAGTGTTTCCAGTTTCCGTTTTCATAAGCCGGTTACGTACTTAAATTCTCTATGGCGCGGTGTTTCGCCTTCCGCCTTTCGTTTTCGTTCCAAGTTCGATTCGCGAGTATATATTACACGAGGTTTGCTGTTTTGCCGAGGAAGAAAAAGTAAATGTATTTTATCTTTCGTTTTCGATGTATAAAATGAGTTTAAACACCATGCGTTCACGAACTATACGAGCTATTCGATCAGTTATAAAATGGACCTCATTATATATACGAGTGTGGTGAATTACGTTAAACGGTGATGACGTTTGCCACGACAACACCGACCGTCGTACTACTGATCGACAACATGTACGTAATCGACCAGAATGTTAGCATATAATGAGTGAATTAACGACTATATCGATGGTAAATCATCTACTCTTATTTTTCAAATCGGATGATATTAATCGAGCATACTAATAAATCGTCGGGACGTGCGTTCGAATCAATAATGACGCTAATAATTGATGAAGCTTTTCTGACCGCTTCTATTACTTTCCTGCCGATTCTTCCCCGAGTACCCCTTATCGATCGTATCGATTAGCGCATAAGAGTTTCGTTAAAGGAGGAAAGTATGGTATATTTGGACTTATATGATCGCATCGTATCGTCTGTTACTCTCCGTGAATTGACCGATTGGAAAACTGATACACGTACAGTCACGTATATATGTACATAGATAGAAGAAGTCATAAGAAATTAGCTGCGTTATAAATTCTTCTGATGTAGGAAACAAGAATCGTTTGCGGTACTATCTTGCGTCGACCTTCGACGCGGGATGTTGACCAGGAATAGATACTCGACACCATTCGATAAATATCGGATTGCAGTTTGCTGATCATCTTACCGTGAGAGATTTTTCATTCAGTTTGCGTGCCTCTGTCGCAAGTCGTTCTTCGCGACGCTTAAGTCTTCGAATCAATTTTATCCCTCCGTACATGCAACGAAACCTCGGTAAAACGGACCTCTTCCACGATTATCGAGTCCGCTAGTCTTTTTTTTTTCCTTCCTCGACGGGCATAGGACAATCGTGTGTATGCATATGAACGTATGCATGTAGGACATATCCGATTCGTGAAATTACAGGCTCTGATTCACGCTCACAAAAGCAACGGCGCGCGCGGTCTGCTTGGTTCCGCACCATTTTCGCGTAGCGTCGTTAAAATGGTGTTCGATCGACGTAACGTAACTCTCGTTATCTCGTAAATATACCGTAGGTGGGAGCCAGTATTGAAGTATCGCATCTCGGGCACGCGAGCATAATTGTTTCTAATTATAACGACCTATTGGTACGCTATCGTGAATGCTCTAGTAACCGTTGTTCTATCAAGTACCGGCGGCCGATTCTCTCAATTGCCTCTCTGCTCTCAAGACTCACGCCGTTTCTCCCCCCGCTGTATTAATTTATGGTTTTCCGAGAACGCGAGCGAATCTCGGCTGGCGAAACGACTTTTAACCACATTGAACGCGTTCCGGTCGAGAACGATGAATGAAGACACTTGTGTCGCGATCAAAGAGAGCAGACAACCGAGCAATATGCGGCTAACGATCCAACCACGTCGTCGCGTCGATGAACTCACGACCATGCTTTGCACCGGTCACGGTCCATAAGATGTTCGTCAGAGAGGTTAGTACTAGTTCACTATGCCTACGCGATGGCAAGTAGTGAGCGGAGGCGGCAGGTTAGGTCGGTCCGCATTAATCTAGGAGCGTGGAGGCGGCAACAGGTGCTCGGGTCATGGTTCGATGCCCCAGCCTCGAGAACGTCTTCTTCCCCCTTCCTTCTTTTTGCTCTTACAACTTTTTTTCCTTCCTCTTCGTTACTTCCTTCCTCGCGGCAAACTCGTTTCGTTTAGATACGCTCCGCTGTGGTGTCATTTACAGATCGTTCGAGATATTTCTTTTCTAAAATTGAATCCCGATCCTAATAGAATAGAATAGAATAGAATAGAATAGAATAGAATAGAATAGAATAGAATAGCACAGTTCGCTTGCTTCTCCACGAAATTGTCGAGTATTTTAATGCCAATAGTTGAAAAGGAAAATACAGATATACGACGAGTTTCGAAAGTCGAAGGTGGAAACAGAATTTTAACCGGTGCATTGTTTTTGCACCTGTTAGTCGTACATTTGTTACGATGTCTGGTTTTCTTTGCCTACGTACAAGGCTTCACAAGCCGCTCGCTAGATGTCCCGGGGTACCCGAAGTATCTGAAGAGGTCGATGCATCCGTGTTTCGTATTGTAGTTTTCGCGGGAGAACTTTTCAGAACCAGTAAAGACCTGCGTGTAACACGCGAGTATCTCTCGAACCGAAAGGACAGACGGCGGCCTAATTAACTTCATGAAACTAATTCGTCTGACAATTGAGAGATACTCTCTCCGTTTCCTTGCTTACCTGCTTTGTAAGACTTCTTCATCGCGCACTCCCTTGTTCCTCGAGGATTCTTGTCTTCGAGGGACCAGTAGAACGTTACACGGACCAACATCTGTAGCGTTAACCCGGACGAATACGTTCCAATCTACCAATTCGGCGTTCAAGATCAGACTAAATTTCTTTGGCGCAAACTGGGATTTAATATATATTTCGTGGAGTAATCTTCATGGCGATCGGCGGTACAGTTAGGAATCCGTGTGTACATGCCAACAAGGCAGGGAAGATAAAAAAAAATTAAGGTAACAGGTAAAAAGTTGCCCGGTGGGATCCAGGCCATGAGTCGGGAACGATGAACCGCTCTTCGAACTCATCGAATATGTAGTAGACATTACGATATAACGTTAGAAGAGTGGAAATTATTTCATTTGAGGCGAATTGGTACCTGCAGGCATGCATTCAACTCGTACCAACGGTTCTATTTGGTAAAGTCGCGAAAATTCGTTTGTGAGGACTTGGATCATCGTCCGGAAAACCCATGAGATTAGAAGCTGTAAATAGCTGTGTGCCCAATACATGTATCGGCTTACAAGAGGCTTAGGCCTCTCATATTGAAATTCAGATCATTTCGACCCTTGGTGTGTTTGTATATCTGTTCACGCTTTCGAGGTCTAACGGTTCGACCGAATTATTTTCTTTCCAGTTTTCAGCTGGGTCACTCCTTGTCCAGCGAGAAGCTGTCATTTAAATTTATATACAAATGGCCATCAAGTATCAGTATATCGAGGATACGCCGAGAATTTTTGGTAGTTTGTAAGAAGATTATTTGGAGTTGAGTCTCTTTAAAATTATAGCCGTGAACATCGTTGATTACACTTGGCATTTAACTTATTGTAGGGATTATCATTAAAAAAAAGGAAATTAAACGGTACATCGGCCGTTAAATCGCAATGAACAGTTATTCAGGGTAATCGATTCCTTAATCACTGACTTGAGTACTTACTCATCCACCTTTGTACTGGGACAATAGCCGATACCTAGTTTCTGTCAACGAGTTAGTCGCAACATAGTTGGATAATTTTACACGACGCAAATGTTATCATGTATCTTGATAAGATAAACTTTCGAAGATATATCGATAAATTTGTGCATTTGTGATTGCGAGCAGGATTAGCGATCAGGGCGAGAGTCACATATTTAGTGTGCACATCTGTTAGCGGCGACGCCGCGTTTGCCGTCGAGTTTCACCGCGAGCATAAACAAGAGGTAGAATATCGGCGACGTTAGGAATGATCGACGAAGAAAAAATGAGGTACATTTGGCCTGGCGCCAGATCGCAAGAATTCTCACGCTAGCGTCGGGTTCTCCCGCGGCTAGGATACGGCGTCGTTTTCTTACTCGCGATCTTCTCTTTAGCCAGGGAGGTCGAAAAATTCTCTTCGAAACGGTAAACGGTAGAGGATTACCGCATTGAATGAATATCAGAACGCGATCGTATTCACGCGTGAAACGCGAACAATCCTTGTCCTGTTTGGCACACAGTGTTCGGTGCATTGAATTCGTGATTCGCGGTATTTTGCACGGCGCGCCCCTGTCGTTACGTGACCTGCCCTACGAACCTGTTTGTAACGGCAGCTATTCCACGGCGGCGGAGTACATCGCTGTCAAAAAGACAGAGGCCTTGTCTGGTCTTTGTCTATCGCATCTGTCTCTTGGTCCCGTCTCTGTTCGGCTCTCAGGCGGTTTCACCCCGACCCTCGACGTGTCGATTTCTCTGTTCAACGAACGGAGAAAGTGAAGGATGAACGAGCTGCAATGGCGGGGCATGCGAGGAGTAGGTTCTGGAACCTCGAGGCTTGAGGTAGAGGCAGCTTGGGTGGGCGGCAGTTGTCCAGGCCGCCGCAGTCTGTGTCGAGGCGACGTGCTCTACACGACGGAGCGGCAAATCGCGTCTTCTCCAACTCGCAAGCCGCTCGCTCGCTCTCCTTCTCTCCCCTTTCTGTCCCCTCCCCTCCTCTTTCCTCTTTATTCTCCCTCCCTTCCTATTCTCTCTCGTTCTCTCCCTTCATGCGTCTCGTTGCCATTCCTCCTTTTGCTCGGTTCGGTCCTCCTCTGCGTTCGTCTCGCTGTTCCTTATCCGTCCGTTGCTCCTCTTTCCTCGGCCCATTCATCCTTCTCGGTCCACCTTTCCGTCTTTCTCCGTTCAACCGTTTCTCCGGCGCGAGCGTGTGCGCGCGTTCCTCTCGCCACGAGTCTCTCCGTCCTCGTCGTACGGCCTACAGCTACCTGGCCGTGTTACGGCGGGGTTCCGGATACGCGCGTCGACTTCGTCAACGTTGTCGTGCGGTACGTTCTACCAAGAATTCCAGTGCCACGTCTCGAGTAGCGGCGGTCGGTCGGTTGGTTGGTTTGGGTCGGACTGCAGAACGAACGATCGGTTTGGTTTGTTTATTACTCTGTCAGTTGTTTGGGAATTACGTCGACACTGTCGTCGTCGTCTATATATGTATATGTTTTCCGATGTCAAAGCTCGCGCGCGAATGTTGTCGCAACAAAGCGTTCACGACGATCGAATAGTGTGATGAACGAAGGAACGAACACCGTTATCGTGACGTGATGTTAGCTTGTCAAGGGTTGATAACGTATCAGCTGATAACTAGATCGATAACGCGGCGATTGATATCCAGTGCGACAATCGAAAGGACGTTTGATATCGAAGAAGGAACTACTCTCGCGATCTCGTCGGTGTTCCTTGTTGCATTTGACACGTGACAGGAAATTGTTCGGTCAGTTCGGTGTATGGTCGAGAATATTGGCCCGCTTTGACGTGGAATATATAGATATTCAGTGAAAAATTTCGGCAAACTCGGACTGTGAGCAAAACACGAGGCGTTCCGTGAGTCACGCTTCGTTTTGTGGCACCTCCCAGCTCTACTACCTCTGTCTCTGACTCCGGCTGTCTCCCTCTCTCTGTCTCGCCTTTTCTTTCTTCCTCCGATATAGGCTCGTATACTTACTCGCTCGATCGTTCCCACTCGGGTCTCTCTGTTGCCCCTTCCATTAGTAACCGCGTTGTTGGTAATCACGAAACGGCATATTGAGTCTGAACGATTAAGCGTCTGATTCAGCAAACGACAAATGCGTATATCGATATTATCGCAAGGGTTCATTCAAGATTACAATCGTTCGTGTTTCTCCCTTTTTGTTTTCCTTCGTCGTTCCAAGCTTCAGTTCCTAGAATTCCCCCTGTTTGAAAGACGAACTAGTCACAGTTGGTTCGTATCATTCGTTTCGTTCCCTTTAAGTCGGTAGCGTGTCAAGCAAGCTTCATAATAGCCTGAAATCCGATCGCCGAAACATAAGACATGTCACGGGGTGGGTTGACGTAAGAATAGAGCTATCAATGGGACAAGAATGTCGAGAGGTGTCTGTACGATCAGCGAGGAATACCACGCCGCGCGACCAGTGTATATGTATACATACACTCCCGTTCAAAAATATGATACTTGGATCATCACAACAAATATATGCTTAAACTTGTGGATATAATTAATGAATTGAATTAAATATCTGTCTCGTACTTTCATTACCACATTTGTAGTTAGCATTTTCGACATTCTGGCTATTTGTTTATTGCGTTAGGTATGATCTTATTAATTTTTCTTTTTATGTATTTCGAGCATGACAATTTAAATTGCTCCAAAACTGCTCTGTGGTCTTCTTCTCGTGTCCAAAACTTTTAAACCAACAGACTGAGTGCGGAATTTGCGGTTTATGTCTATAAACGTTCAAAGTGTGCTTTAATATTGGAAATTTTAATTACAAATCGAAACACGTTCGAAAATGATACGAGCCCTCGTACTTTTGAACGGGAATGTATATAGATAGACGTGGCGGTTTCAGCAGCGAGTAAATCAGAAGAAAGTCGTTTTCATCGAATACGGGGATTGCGTAATAATTGCAGGCTGTTGGAACTCTATGACAAACCGGCTTCGCGAGAAACACCGCGCACAATCACGTATGAGTCCGCGCTTATGTGTCCCCGCGTGTACGTGGAATTTCTTAATTTGGTCCGATCGGCCTATTCTCTGGCCCGAATCGGTCGTAGCCAGTTGATCCGTCTTTGTACCCTAGTTTCGCCGTTTCGAGCATAATTGAAACACGAAGAAACGTTATCTCGTGTAAGTGCGACTATTATTATTGTGCCTAACTAGACGCGAGAAGTCGCGTGAGTGACCTCTGCTTCTGAATTCCCATCGTTCCTTCCAAGAAAAGTGTACACTGAAACCATGGAAAGCGCGTGATACTCGAAAGCGGAACAAGTCACGTGTTTTCTTGCCAAATTACTGCGCCCGGCGTAATTGAGCACTGCCACGTCCCTCGTGTTCAAACGGAATGTCAATTATTTTGTCTCACACTCGTGATACCCTCCCTGCTTATCCCTCGTTATCTCCCCGTCCTCTGGCACACTTACACATACTTATATCTGCTTACACATACTTATATCTGCTTCAACAAACACTTCGTTTCTCGTTTGATCAGTCCTTGGCTGATTTTCATTCAGATTTTCTATCTTTCCCCTCCAACTTCCCGTTCACCACCTGGACTGTCTTCCCCTTCTGCTTTCTTTGTTTTCGTCCATCGTCATCACACACGGATCCATCTATTCTCGAGCCGATTCGTTCTCGTTATCGTTGTCGTCACTCTTTCTCTCTCTCTTTTTCTCTCTCTCGCTCTCTCCGTCTACCCGTTCGGTTAGTACATCGCCCCACCTTCGTATCTGCGACCTCCAGCGTGTTCGCACCGAAAGCCGTATTTGGTTGTTGCGTTAACAAATCCACGAAAGTGCAAGTAAGTTTTATCGTTGTGAAGCACGTCGAGTTTATCGAGTCGCGACTAAAAGTCTTTGAGGGTGCGAAATCGTATCGAGACACGGTTATTGACTGACCCACCTTTCTTCGATACACGCACCGATTTTTGCCTTTTTCCTCTTTCCGGTTGATTCTTGATGACGCAGTTGCAATGATTGCGCGAACGTCGGAAGATTTATCATTTATTATTATTCGATAAACGAGGAACCACATAAACTCAGATTACGCGAATTCACGTCGAGAAACAGCGAAAACGCGTGAATCGATATCTCGTTCTATTTTACGGAATCGCGTTGAATATCGAATGTTCCATTTCATATACGGCTCCGAGATCATGTTCGCAATCTCGAAAACCAGTTTGTGTTGCCTCGTGAAACAGGAACAGAGTTTAGAGTGAACCGGAGGCTCTATTAGCTGAAACGCTCGACTTTAACGGGCGGTCTCGAGGATTCTCCGTTTTGCGCCGAGAAAGGTCAGCCGAAAATTTATCTACCGGTCGGAATTTAGGATCCAGGACTTCGTAGAATTCCGCGAAGGTCGTCTGCAAGGCGTTCCTCGTTTCTTCATTCGTATTTTTGCTAGCGATTCGATGTATCAAGTTCGAGGCTAAGAAGACTCGCGAGACGGTCGATCGGTTCGCGCGAGGGTCAAACTGCGTTCACACAAGGGTCGATTCGTAATCGATATACTAGAATTACGTATCGTGGAATGGATAGCGATCGGAATGGATACGATGCAAAAGAGTTATCGGGTAGCACATCGACTGTGTGCGTTCATAAGTAGGACGTAACTGGGACAGCGGATGAGCAAGGCGAGAAAGATGCTTCTAGCTGTCGGAGAATCGATGGCTGTTTTGTCATTTGACTCGAAGCGGTGGTTACGATAGATGCGAAGATAGGTGGGGTTTCCGGCGGCGAAGTAGCAAGGGAAAGAAGGATGGTGTCGTCGTGGTAAAACGAAGGGACGCGGAGGTGGCTTGTGAAAACACACCGAAGGAGAGGAAAAGAAGTCTCGCACGCGCGACTCTTTACAGCGGCGTGAGCCACGCTTTGCCGCGTGCAGCTCAAGGTTGAACCGAACTATACGACCGGTGGAGAGAGTCTTCTCGGCTTCCAAGAGCCCTCGAGAAGTCCTCCGTGAGCCGACTATGGACCCGTTATATTGCTACGCCGTTGCCACAAGAATGCCGCCAAGCCAGCCCCCTCTAGCAGCTCGCATTATGCCGATCCGATGCGTGTACACGCGCTTCCTCCTTCTTCATTCTTCGTCCGCTTTTCTCCGCAGCTTCTTACTTACTCGTTTATCGTTCCGGCTATCGTTCCTTTACTATTTTTCTGCGTGGCTGGTTTCGCGTTAGGAAGCGATATCGTTCACCGGAGAACCAAGAGATCGTAGGTGGTGTAAGATACGTTGGGTGGGGAGCAGAAAGAGCATGCTTTGCGTTTCGATCTGTCGTGATGTCATCGATCGTTTCACGAGTTTCGTTATCTCGTATTCTTACGTGTTCTGCTTCTTCTTAAAAGGAACCCGTTGTTGAGACAGATGTCGGAGTTTCCGTGGAAGAATCCGGTTGAGGAGCAACTGGCACGTCGCGTTCCCCCTTTCACTAGTTCTTCTAACAAAATTTCATCGACGAGAGATGTGACTGCTCTGTTCGCGCGTTACGTGCGCGCGGGGTACTTTCTCTCGAACTTTCTATACGTCGCGTCGTTTAACCAATGCGACGGACACGGTTAGAAGGAGTTCGCCTAACATCGCGTGGCGCGTGACACGCGTTACTCTATTTTCTATTCGCATCTAATTCCGTCTGTCCTAGAGAGAACCGGCCAGAGTCGAGTCGAGTCCGATCCGAGCCCCGCGATCTTGGATTTCGTACGATCACGTTTGACGTTTCGTATTGGACGCGGTGCGCCAGCCGTCTAACTTTGTCGAAAATATTAACGGAATACCAAGGAACAACGAGATCCATTCACGGTTTTTGATATCGGTGTTCAAAGTTCAAACAGGGCGTGACCGTGGTTGGTAGCGATACGCGTAACGGGACAGGTGACTGAATGGATGAAAGAGGGCAAACAACACGCAAACTCGATTCGAGTAATCTAAATTCGAAGGCCGGTAGGATTAGCAAGGGCCCGATGTCGATGTGTTGCAATTGGCGTTGTTGGTTTTCGCTTCGATCCAGAAGACGACACCCACGTGCTGTTGCTTCTATTACCATATACGAAGATCCCGATGGTCTTGGGTTTCCCCGGGTGGCACCCGTGTCTCTCAGTCACCAATCGTCTCGTGGACCGTCAGTTTGGTAGATCGCTCGCTGGTTCGTTGGTACGCTCGCTCACAACCCACAGCCGGTTGTTCGTTCGTTAGTGCAATCGCTGATTCGCTCGCGTGATCGATCGTTGCCACCGCGTTCGCTTCTCTATCCCTGCCAATTCCGATACCTTTCATTTCGTCTTGTTTCCTTTAGTTTCATTTGCTTATCGGCCACAGTCTACTCTACAAAGTATTTTTTAACATTCTATACTTGGTTGGGTTAGTGACGCGTATACTCGCTAATAGAATCGTTCGGTTTAATTGGTCGCGCGAAAGTCGAGCGGGAGAGTAACGAAAATTACCTCGTGCTCTTCTATTTATCGTGTCTGCTCGGATATAGTCGGAGTCTCTTTCGCTCTCTCGAGGAGAACGATGAACTAGGGGTCCGCGAAAGACCGATTACCGGCGTCTCGTGGTGCACCACCGAGCCACTTTGGCCGAGAAACGTTGAGTGGTTACGTCTGCGACGTGCCGTGATAAATTCGGTCGTTGATTCGTTAAGCTTCGTTCGCGTCTAGAGAGCGGGCGAACGGCCGAACGGACAAACGGGGAACGAAATTAGCTGTTCTTCTCGTTGTCCGCATTGTCCGTGTCGTCGGTGTCGCAGACGCGCCCTCCAGTTCCTTCCTATCCGATTGCGTCGTGCCTACGTTCGTTCATCCCTGGCCGTCTGGCTACGCGATCGTCGTCCGACCTTTACACCATCTCTCTTCTTCCAACAGTGCAACACCACAGCCAGTGTCAAAATTATTCGATCCGAAAACAAACGAAAACCGAAGGGTGCGCGCGGTAGCAACGACAGGGGTGGAAAGTGAATATAATTAAGGACGAAACTAGGTCTTCCGTCGACTCGAAGTGCCATACATATAATTAAACCTTCCATTAAGATAAGCCTACGTTAGTAAGTGTTTCTGTACGAAACGTTTTTAAAGTGTTCCGTGGTAGTTTCCAAGCCACTAATGTAAATACGAGCAAGAGGCTTCCGCGAAAGGAAACTGCCGATCATAGGAAAGGAGTTATTCTTACGTCGACACGGTGTCAAGAAAGAAAAACGGAACGGGACAGTGTGCTTGGTACGCGTGTGCATGTGGCGTATCTTGGCGAACGAAAAGAAGATAACCTAGTAAAAAGGGAGAACGTGTGCGTTTCGTTGGAGATAAAGGTTGTTATACATATAGGAAGAAAGAAAGAAAGAGCAAAGGCCCGATGAACAGGGAAAACATCGTTTCGTTGTTGGCTGGTTTCGAAAGAACCTAAGAAGACTTGTAGCGAGCTTAACTGGCTAAACGAGATGTCCACTCAAGCTTATTACAAGGAGAGGCTTGGTTTCGATCCGGCCGATACCGTGGCGGAACATCATCGTGAGCAGAGATCGCAGCACGGATACGAGGAGTCTCTTTCCAAGTTCAAAGGTCAGAACGAAAATGGATTTTCGTGGATGATGGAAGGACGGGAAAATTGGCGGGTGGAAGGGGCCACAGAACACCGTTCCGGCAGCACTCAGGCTTTCTGGGGTTGCTGGGCGATGTTCATCGAGGCGCACGGTAGGTGAAGAGTTGGCATGCCGATGCTGGATCCCGTCCAATACCTTGCCCCTGACCCTCCTCGTCCTGCCAATAGAAACTTCTTTTTCAATTGTCCCGAACACACGTTTTTTTTATTTTCTCTCGTTTTCATATTTTTTCTTTTTTTTTATATCGACTTCGCTTTGGCTTCTCCCTTGGTCTTTGTCGTCCGAGAATCGAGACAAATCGGCACGAAATAGCTAGCCCTACGTGCGATTCTCCGAGTTCTCTTCCCTTGAATATTCCTCGGTCAGAACGAGATTCCGCTTGCTAGAAGCGGAGAAATCGAGAGAAAAGGGAGACCGGAGAATTACACGCATCGCGTAAACTAGAGTTCGTATCGGTTTGAGAGTATACCGTGAACGGAAGTATCTTTTTTGAGGTCGTTTACCTTTTGCCGTTTGACCCGAATGTTTCGCGGAAGTAGCCTCGGAAATAGCCGGGGCAAAATAATTCGCGCCTCGTGACGAGCTCCGATCCAAAGTCTCGAATGTCCGATACGAGAAAGTTCTTAATCCTACGCGATTCTTGTAATTTTCTCGCGCGTATAGTGCAACCATGTATAGACGCAAACACGTGTCTGTGAACTTTGAAAGTGTTTTGGATTTCTCTTTCTTTTTTTTCTTTTTTGTTCATTTAACATTGACTAACTTTCTTGAAGTGTCTTTGTGTGTCTAATATCGCGCCGATCTTTTGTTACCGGATTGAATCGTGGTGGATAGTCAAGGCTTCCCGCCTCCTTAGCGTTTCGACCATGTAGAATCATTTACATTAGAATCCGCTTTTACAAACGGGTTACGCGCTGTTCCTTTTGTCCACGCACATGCACATACGTAGATAGTGTCTCACTTACGAAACGATTTCACGAATGTATCGCGCGTGATAACCAAGCGTTTTCGCCAAACGGTTCTCTTTTATCGAAAGAATTCTTTTGGGGCGTGTACGCGTGGTTTGCGTACGTAATTCAGTACGTGCCACGTTCGTAGAAACGTGAGCACGTAATTCCCTGTTTGGGCTGTCGTCAGGAAAACATTTATCGCGATTTCCTTTCCATCGTTCCATAACAAATTCATGTCCAGGGACGATCGTCCAGCAATCGTTCCCCGTTATCACACGCTCCGAAATCCCATGTGTGTAGTCGGGGAACGAATGTTCTCATTGTCCCAATTTATCTCCAATTGTGCTTCGGTATGCCACTCTTCCGAAGCGTTGTTTTCGATTACGTTGGAATATTTTTTCCTTTCAAGGCACATGCGGCTTTTCGACGAACTTCGATCGAACCGATTACGAGTTAATACCTTGTCACGT
This sequence comes from Bombus bifarius, assembly GCF_011952205.1. NCBI lineage: Eukaryota > Metazoa > Arthropoda > Insecta > Hymenoptera > Apidae > Bombus > Bombus bifarius. Next base: position 1,308,225 of record NW_022884571.1, on the reverse strand, counting down.
CAATTAGAATAAACGTGTCTATTTATTTTTAACCATTACGTACACGTATAAGCCTAATCGATCGGATCTTTCTTTTTTTTTATCTACTTTATCGTATATTGGATAACGAGTTTCGGTAATTCATGAACGCATTACGGACGAAGTATGACTCGAACGTACACTTAATTGCTATTACGCGGACCTTCCATAAAAGCATCGTTGTAAGACGGTGTAAATAGGTTTGCCTTACCTATTTCGTAACTTTGTTGCCACAAAAATGGGAAAATTCATCGAAACCGTTGTTCGCGACTCCTTTCGAAGTTGAGCAATAGTTCGAGGGTCTGAGAGTTCATTATTCGTATTAGCTACGATCGTCTTCAGTCTCCGCCTGGTTCACGGAGAGGTTAAATAAGTGTTTCTTAATGAAAGCCTACAGCTACACGGAATCGGATAATCGGCCGTAATTAATTGCTACTGCGAAGTCCGAGCAGGAGCCTCCTACTCGATTAATCTCGCGATCGAGTAGTGTCGTCGAACTTGTATCTATCTAGTGTAACGATGTCGGTTCGAATACTGGCGGATATTTCATCGATGGACGTTGTAAGGTTGCTAAGACAGATTATTCGAAACGTACAGCATAGCAAGATAGCACAAGTACAGAACACAAGGGGATAGACATCCCATTGCTTTATTATTAGAGATCAGGTGTTTAGGGCACAGGTTGGGAGGACATGGGCAGACTGCAC